>NC_042495.1:110075146-110078444 GCF_005508785.2 Acyrthosiphon pisum
GATATAGGAAAAATTCATTCAAATATAAAAAATGACTGGCTCTGTTTAGTTAGAAAAAACTATTAACACAAAGGGTGCGCAGCGCGTTGATTCAAAATAACACATAAACATTTTTTCCCTTCAAATGTAATCCCCGATTAAAATCCATCATAGCATATTTCGGTAAAAAAATAACTTTTTATTAAATAAAAAGTTATTTTCTCCATCCCATAATATATATTAAATTTTAATATATATTATGGGATGGAGAATTCATAAACTTCTTTCGACTCGATATTGTTAACTATATAACCTTACTAGGGCTCCGCAATGTGATTAACTCTGTGAACATTTAACACATTTTCATTGCAACTTAGTCGTAAGTGCTGGTTTTCTTTTTCTTTTGTAGTTTGGACAAAATGTTAATTTTTTTTTGTATACCTAGTGTGTTTACATAATAATATCTGCATATCTTTCGATACCAGCAATTGTTGTAAACCACCATAAGAGTTGGTGTTGAATTTCCCAGTACAATTTTGTTATACAAGGTTAAATTATATGTATATTATTTTACTAAATGTTTAACATAATAATATATTATACACGTAGAATATTACAACAATCCTATACGCTGTGAAGTTAATATTTTCCATGTGTACGAATAAGAACTGCCGACGCCTATACCAAAATATTATATATTATTTTGTTAGGTGTACTTAGGCCTAACACATTGCTGTCAAATTTCCATCCAATGGAAATTTTTTCCCTTCAAATGTAATCCCCGATTAAAATCCATCATGGCATATTTCGGTAATAAAAATAACAATTATTTAATATATGTTATGGGATGGAGAATTCATAAACTTCTTTGCTACATGAGAACGCTACATTATCCCTGAGTAACATAGGGTATATTTATTAAGTACTAGATAAAAATATTCATTTCATAGTGTATACGATTTTTGTAATATTCTATGTGTAGGTATAATTTTATTAAATTAAACATTTACCAAAATAATATACATATATTTTGACTTTTTATAACAAATTGTACTGTAAATTCAGCACCAACGCTTATGCAGGTGGCTTACAACAATTTCCGGTATCGAAAGATATGCAGACATCATTATGTAGGTAAATGCACTAGGTATACAAATACAATTCAACATATGGTCCAAACTACAAAAGAAAAATATAACTAGTACTTATGACTAAGAAAATGTGTTAAATGTTCACAAAGGCTCCCCCTCTCAATGTTGTGTACGCAGTATAAGGCCTTAGTTCACTGGTGGGAAAAAATATTATTATCTATATGGTTGCGATGCGTTTTATTATATATTTTTTAATTCTACATACCTTCCTGTTTAGTATTATACAAGTTATTGACTAGAAAACATATTATATTATTCTGATATTCAACGCTGTAAATTATTATATAGTTATTATACAGCAGATTTGTACTTACGAAAATGGCAAAAACTATTATTATTATGATAGCTATATTATTTATATTAAATGTTCTTGGTTGTGCATACGCTGATTGTAAGTATCTATTTATTTGTTTTCACTATACAGTATACATAATTCATAATAGATTCATATTAATTGATAATCATAGGTGTAAAATACATGATTGTAGTTTTAGTTCATAAATTGTCGTACTAAAAAAATATTAATCAAATAATATTATTATTAATACAATTTTTAACACAATAATCCTTTTGAATATAATAGCCGAGCACAGTATTATTATGGTATTTTTTATTTTTGAAAGATTATAGTTAACGGTTTTGCTAATTATTTTTGCAGCGTTTATGAAAATTATGATTATTTCAATGTAAATTTTAAACCATATAATCAACTCAATGTTCTTTTCTCTTCACTCCACTCTTGCTCAGTTAATCTAACAGTGGTATTTGAGTCACTTAGCTCCTTAAGTTCCAATTACAGGCTCTAGTCCCGGTACTGACTTAATACCAAATATATTCCTAAACATAAAATGAAACTATTACATAACATTATAATATTATTTATAACATTTTTTACTAACAATTAATTATTTTTGTTCAAGATGACGATTGTATCAGTAAGTATTATTAAATTTTACTTCAAAACATATACCAAAATGATTTCCGCTTTAATCATAATATTGTGATCACTTTTACTTATACACACACTTTTATTCAAATAGTAAACAATAAATTCAATGAATTATTTAATAAGGTGGAAAGTAGGAAACCACACTGAAAAATAAAAAAAACAGAATTTGTCTAAAAGTGCTTTTGCGAAAAAATTTCCACTTTTCTCTAATTTTAGATTCTGAGTGGAACGATGAATATATTGATTTTACAATGATGTGTGTTTTTTTTTGTGTGTGTCTGTGTACACGATAAGTAAACGAAATAATGCATTGATTTTTAACTTTAGTATCTTGTTCGACAGAAAAGTGAATATTGTTTTGAGTTGAGAATTCATAAAAATATTTTTTTTAAATCTAAGATTTGAAAATGTAATACAAGAATATTCATAAGTTTATCTACCTTTATCAAAAAAAAAAATGTCTACAACTAAATCAAATAAAATTTGTATGAGCGTTTGAAGTTCATATTTTTACAATATTTGATATTCACTCTATTTCTCATTTAGCAGTTTTGTTATTTTATTTTTAATCAATAACGAATAAATGTAGATAAATGAAAATTTTACTGAATGTTTATATTTTCATTTTCTATACACCATAAGATTTTGAAAATATTTTGACTCTTTTTGGGCTGTTTACGAACATAATCAGTTTTCAAAATTTTAGTTCTTTTTTCTATAAATATCAATAAAATTCTATTTGTGGAGTAAAAAAGCGTAAAAATGATTTTGCGAAAAAATTCCCACTTTTCTCTAATCTTTTAGATTCTGAGCGATGCGAGGAAGTTATTGGTTTTACAATGGTGTTTATTTATTTTTTTTTATGTCCTGTGTATATACAAAATTTCTACCAGAAGGAGTGCAGTCTTTTAGCAAATTGGATCAAGATGGTACTTTAGAGAGGTCATTTTTCGATTTTCTCAATAGTTATTAAATGCCACGGGAAAAACCACCGAAAAATTACGAGAAAACGCTGAAAATGGGATTTTCATTTCTAACGCTTTGTTTATCACCATAGAAACGAATAATAAATTATAATATTATAATATTAGTTCCACCTACATGATATAATAAATAATAACAATATAAAATATCCAGACTGACAAACCATCTCCGCTCAGAATCGTTTTTCTTATACAATGATATTATATCATTGAATTCAAGTCTAATATAATCCATT
>NC_042495.1:110078544-110079473 GCF_005508785.2 Acyrthosiphon pisum
AAGAGCCATCAGCATCACAGCGTGGCAGGCAAGATGGGATCGTTCGCCAAACGCCAGATGGACACACAGACTTCTCCCTGACGTGGGTCGCTGGCTGTCCAAGCCACCTATAAGTCTGACGTATCACCTGACTCAGGTTCTGTCTGGGCACGGGTGCTTCAGGAGCTATCTGCACGATAAGGATCGGGCCGTCGACAGCTATTGCTACTATTGCATGGACCCAGACGACACGGTTGAACACACGGTGTTCGCATGTCCGAGATGGCTCGATGACCCCCAAATGCAGCTGACGTCCAGGAAATCCTGTGCGGACCCTCGCTGGTTGACCTGCCGGAAGAAACCATCCCCAAACAACGTTTGCTGCTCCAATCAAGGACAAATCGAAACGAGCTGATCGCCATGATCGAATCAATCATGTCGACAAAGGAAGACGACGAACGAGAAGACCAGGCCTACCACAGAGCAGCAACAAACATGCGAAGAGCGCGGCAAGCTCCAGCCTGAGCCACAAGGGACCACGATGAAGAACGGTCAGTCTCACCCTCGAGTCGCAACAGCGAAACGTCGGAGGTGTCACCGACCACGTTCTTCATCCCCCACTTGTGACACCACGGGAGGGATCTAGACCATACCGGAAGCGAAGGACATCCGAGTACGTGACTCCAGAGCGGCGGACTACGGTCGGCCTGCCAACACGAATCACCGAACATAAAATAAAATGTATATTTGTAAAAAAAAAAAAAAACGTAATGACCATTGTGAGGGGGTTAGGAGGGATTTGTCCCACCTAACCATAATTTTGGCCATCGGCCGGTGTGTTGTTTGTCAATAAATGATGGCGGCGCCGCGGCGGTTATGCGAAAGCAATTCCCGCGACGTCGTCGGTTATAAACTGAAAAAAAAAAAAAAAAGGTCTTATATTATTATAG
>NC_042495.1:110081589-110082956 GCF_005508785.2 Acyrthosiphon pisum
AATGGAAAACGGTATATTATTTTATTAATTTATTGTTTTTAAAAATTTTAAATTGAATTTTTAAATTCTGTGTTTTAAAATTAAAAATAATATTTTACGATTGAATATTACTTATTAGGTCGTATACGGTATGCAGTGTGCTCGTTGGTAAAAAATCTTGAGTGGCAAATTTACTTTAAGATAAATACCCTTCAATTTTTAACTGGCATTGCCTAAATCATAGTTTAGAACACGCTGTCAATGATACAATGAAGGATATAAATGTAACTAATCATTTCAAAAGTTTTATTGATTCACTATATGTATTATACAATAATTCCCCAAAAAACAAAAATGAGATAAAGGTATTTGCAGTGAACTTGATATTGAGTTATCTGCAATAAGACCCACCCAGGGCAGAATTGCACAGATGGACTTCATGCACATTATTATTACATAAGTATACTTGTTCATATCGTATGTAATTTCTAAGAACCATATATAGTTTATAGTTTTCTTATATTAAATTAATTTTGCAATGTAACGCATGGTCAATAACGGCTCCACGTGGATCAATCATCTTACATGGCCGCCCAATCATGACGTCATCGCGCGAGGAAAAGAACTGGGTGCTTGCTCAAATTATTCTATAATTTCGACCACGACGACGACGACGACGACGACGACGACATACGCGGGTCCCCTCCTCTCTGCACCATTAAATTTGCCGCAGTGTACAGCGGCCGGCCCCTTGGGGCCGTTTGGCCGTGGCTTAGTACGTATATATGCGGCAAATGTAAATTACGTTCCGAGTGAAACGATGAATGTATTGTTTTTACAATAATGTGTGTTTTTTTATATTTTTTTTTTTATTTTTTAATTTTTCAATTTGTTATTTTTGTTGCTGTCATCACATTTTAGGACAGTAAAAATGCTTAGATTTTCTTCAATAGTATCTTTTCTGATAGGAAAGTGAATCTAGTTGGTACTTTGGGGGTCAAAAGTAAAAATGTCCCAGTAGTTTTCAAAAACGCCGTGAAAAACACAAGAAAAGTTAAGGAAAAATAGTAATTTTTACGCAAAATCTGTTTTCGAAAAAATTGATTTTGGTTTTTGGTGCAACTCTTAAACAAATGACCGTAGGTACATTAAATGTTGACTTTATGTTTATATTAGAATTTTCTATAAACTATAACATTTTCCAAATATTTTGACTTATTTTGAGCTCTTAAAAGACATTTTAAGTTTCCATTTTAGATTCTGAGTGGAACGATGAATGTATTGATTTTACGATGATTTGTGTTTTTTTTTTTATTTTTTTTTTTTTTGTGTCTGTCATCACCTTTTAGGACAATAAAAGTGCTTGGATTTTCTTCAACAGTACCTTT
>NC_042495.1:110084432-110085820 GCF_005508785.2 Acyrthosiphon pisum
TTTTTGATTTTCTTTGGGCATCAAACTACTGACCAAATGTTTATAAAGAATGATATCATAATAAAATATAGTTGAATAGGTAATAAAATAATTATAATTTACCAAATAATGATAAGTAGGTAGGTGAGGTATTCATAATTGTTCAAACATATTTCCAAGAATATCTTCAAAGAAATTGTATTAAATCTGATAAGCCCGTGAAAGTATTACTCATACATTAAATCATGACAAATTATATAGGTATCATCACAGTTGTACTAGTTTTGGATCAGTAGCTCCACTTATCGTTGGTTGATTTTGTTTTATGTTATATATGTATGTATATGATTGACAGCCAATAAGAAGTGGAGAACGACGATATAGACGAAGTAAAGAGCGTAGGATGCGTATCAAAATGCTGTGATGATACCTATATAATTTGTCATGCATTAAATACAAAACAATTTTTTATGTAATAGGTACTGCAAAATTTGTTTGACCCATACAATAACATTAACATTTTATTAAATAATATAATAGGTACTTTTATGAGTAGAGAATAATTAAAATTCAAATCACATGTTGATCTTGGTTACTTTATAACTTTTTAATAAGTATTATTAAGATATTGAGCTATTACAATATAACCATAACTTAAAAATACATTTATGATTTAGAAATTTAGAATTTATAATACAACTAAAAAGTAGGAATAATTATTTAATTATTAAAATGAAATGGTAGACATGATATTTTGTAATTGTAATTTTTAATCAATTGAATAATTGTTTAATTGTTATCAGACGACAGTTAATTGTTAATCAATAAGTTATTTATCAAATATTAAAAATTATAATAATATTAACTTGTTAGTATTTATAAGTTAAATGACAAAACACCTTTTTTACTAAATTCAAAATAAACAAAATAAATTTATTTTATCTATTGATTATAATTATATATTTATATTTATATTATATAACCGTATTTAATAATAGGTATTACAAAGATGTAAATATTGATTTTTCGTACAATAATTATTTAAAATTTCATCAATAAATTTTCAAGAAAAAAAATAATATGCTATTGCGAGCCACACTAAAAGCGTTCGCGGGCCGTACGAGGACGCGGGTCACGGGCCACATATTTCATACCACTATATAATTAAATAGAATAAATAATTCACTGTTTTTCTAGGGACTAGGAAAAATATTAAAAATCATGAAATTGATGAAATCAAAATGTCGAAACGTCAAATTTTCAGAAAAATTAACTCTACAAAAACGTTATTTTCGATTTTTTTTTAAATAATTAATAAAAAAATATATTTTTTGATTTTTTACCAAACATTAAATAAATTAAACATAAACTATTTACAGTTCATGTCCCGAACTCCATACTAATTTTAT
>NC_042495.1:110086966-110093969 GCF_005508785.2 Acyrthosiphon pisum
TAGATATTTGAATTGGTCACTTGATGAATCTATTATTCCCAAAGATAACGCCTCCCCATTATTCAAATTTATAACGTTAAATGAAGCTGGATTTTTAGTAGCAAAAGAATTTTTTTATTGCAAAATTTCAGATATATATGAATAGTGAGTTATCGTGAAATTTTATTTTGTTAGTGTCAATATTCATATTATGTAGTATGAACAAATTAAAATAAATTGAAAGTTCATATTACCTATTATTTTTATTTTATATTTTTAGCTACCAACGTGACGGCGATAGTTTAGGTGTATATGTAAATTATATTGCGGCTCAAATGAAAACTAAAGAAGAATTAGAAGAGGTAATTAACAGAACAATTTATTTTGTTAAAAACCAAAGGTTCATTCAAATGTTTTTTATTCCTTACAGTTGCAATCATTTATTACTAAATCATCACGTTACTTTAAAGAACCTGATTTGGTTATCAACCAGATAACTGAGACTATTACGAAAAACATTGAATGGACAGCGAAGTTTTATAATAAAATAGTAGGTACAAAATTAATGATGTTATGAGTGGGCGCCTGAACACAGTTTGATTTGTATTAATAACTGTACAGTTTTCGGCCACTTTGACATAATACCTATTACGTAACATACTAGAAATGTTAAGTTATTCCCATTTTTAACTACATACTTTTTTAATTATCTGACGTAATTAATATTTTACCTAATAGTTTATTGGATATCTGAATTAAATTAGTCATATTTAATCGTTATCGAATATATTCATAACTATAACTATAACTATATACATATAACTATGAAGTCTTATTACTTTCTTTTATTATTATAAATATAAAATAAAAACATGAATTATTTGTTTCTTTTTACAAGACAAAAAAAGTTGAGAAAATTAGTACTTCTCTTACATCCAATTCAGGTTGGTCATATTCTTTTAATAAATAAATGTATATGTGATATTGCTCATAAATATTTGATTTATAAACAAATTATTTAAAAATATCTTTCTATTTGGTGCAATATTTTTGAGAACATGAAACTAGTATCTAATATCAGAATTGAAACTATTGTTTTCCTCATCCCGCATTTTATTAACTATAATGCTTATATATATATATGTGTGTTATAGCCCAGTTACTACAACTACAAGTACGGTGGTGTTAGGACTCTACCGTTCGATCTTCCGGACCATTGTTGAATGTTATAGGCTCGTCCAATGTTGACCACATTGAGCCATAATTATGGTCATTGCATAATGTTATTATAATTCTCTTCAGTGTTGTTAAAATTCCTTTTATATAGGAATCCGTTCGATTCCTCGTTTCTTTAGTATAAATATGAATTCGTTCAGTTCCTCGTTCATTTAATGTCAAAAAGAACTCGTCCAATTCCTAGTTCCTATGAAAAAGGAACTCATTCTTTTCCTCGTTCCTCGTGGTTCATGAGTCATAAGTTATTATTTAAACTTATAAATGTATTAGTTATTATTACTAATCAGAACACATTATGCAGTATATGTTCAACACATTTTAAAAATATGTTCCTGGAAATATCTTCTTTATGATGATTAAAATATATTTTAAAAATGCAATCATCATCCAAAATGCTATGTAGGCGGTCATATGTGTATAAAAGATTGGAAGCTTTGTCTATATTATTTTTAATTGATTAATAACGTAATCAGTAAACAAAAATACAAAATTTTTCTCCCCAAATGGTTTTTTACACCTTTCCGAGAAGAACAAAAGAATTATAATATTAACGTTCCTATTCCTAAAAAAAAAGGAATTGATTCACGTTCCTATTCCTTTAAAAAAGAATGAAATTTATTCCTTCATTCGTTCCTCTAAAACGGAATCAATTCCAGGAATCGTTCCTTTAGGAACGCGTTCCTTAACAACACTGATTCTCTTTCACTGTTGGTGTATGTTTAGCGTCTTGTCGAAGTAAGTTTTATTTGCCTCTTTTTTCTTAATTAAATTATCACTAGCGATTTTATGTGCCTCTTGCATCATACGCTTTAGATCGAATATATATTCATCGTAATTGTATTGTGGTTCCAGATTTTTGTTGAAAGCGGAGGGAATTTTTGGTTTACTTCCGAATACCAATTCATATGGTGTAAATTTAGTAGAGGTATGGACGGTTGAATTTTAGCAAAACGTTGCGTAACATAAGAGCTTATCCCAATTACTGCCTTTGTCAACAAAACTACGCAAGTACATTTTTAATGTTTTGTGCGAACGTTCGAGAAACCCGTTTCCTTGCAGATGCCAAGGTGTAGTCTTAGATTTTTTTATGTCAATAGTTTACACATGCTTTTGAAAACGTCAGAAAGAAAATTTGTTCCACAGTCGGTTAAAATTGATTCGGGAATACCGTACGTGCATACGAAACATTCTACGAACCCTTGAGCTACTGTTTGTGCATCTGTGGCGGATAACGCTATGGCTAGTGAAAAACGACTTAATTCGTCCTTCAAGTTTAATATAAACATGTTTCCCGTAAGTATTTTGGTAGAGGTCCTACTATATCTAAACAAATTCTTTCGAAAGGTTTAACTACAGTGCTAGTAATAAGCATTGTAGTTTCGTTTTAACGTGAGATTTGTTTTTCTTCACACACACATTCATCGTTTCACTCAAAATCTAAAATAGATAAGGAAGCTTGTCATTGTAATTTCACATTTATCAATGTATTATTGTATTAAATTTAAAATTAAACTCTTAAAAATATACAGATATTTCTATATTTGTTCTAATAATAACGTTGTTATTTATGTGGGAGAGAGTATTTCCCCGAATCTAAATCACCTGTATTTTTAAATGTTAAAAATTGTATACTTATTGTCTATTTATATTTGTAATAACAAATAAGGTACCTATTATAGTAACTGGCTGATATGTTTATAAATTATATTACAGTTATAAACACATATACTATATTACACAACTATTTGATAATTTTATTTTTTTAAACTTAGTGAGTCGGTAAAAATTAAATAATATTAATAACTAATAAGAAATAACTACATAGTAGATACTTAATAGTTAGTACTTTAGTAGTTAATATTACAAATCATAACTATTTATAAATCAAGGATATAATTCTGTAGATTTATCCACTACAGACTTTAAATTAGGTATGGTAAATATAATTTGCATGTAATATGATTGTCAACTGTCATTATTTATTAGATTATTTCCACCATACATTACTTTTTTAGTTTTTTAGAAACAAAATCCATTTTTCCGGAAATTTTAAATGAAACCGAATTTTAATCCCTAGGTTCACCCATGATAAGATATCAGCCAATAATAATCACTGAGTTGATTGATTTTCGAGTTTATATTACTGTCAATTAAAAACAAAACCACAAAACCACATCGATACTTTAAATGAGAGGAAAAACAAAAATAGTTTTTCTCTATGTCATCGAAGAGCGGCCAATAATTGTATGAACTTTTTATTTTAATATAGAATACACCATTAACATATTCTGTAACCAAATTGCAATCATATTTTATAATACAAAAAAAAACATTTGATTTCCGTTTGCAAAATCAAAGTCCTTGCATGAGAATTTAGTACGCATAAATGCATATTTTTTTAAAAATCCTTTGTTATTGCACATCTAGATTATAGATCATTAGACATAGGCACCAGAGTTCCAAATTTAAAGTTCATACATTTTGCCATTTTGTATAAAGGTATGTGAATGCGTTAACTCTGTGGAATTTTATTTTTTTTCAAGAAAGATGGTGCCGCTGGTGTATTTTTAAATTCTATTTTTCTGTACAGATGGCACCACTGTCAAAAGTTACCATCCAAATTTCCGACTTTATCATTTTAGTATCCAATTTTTTTTTTTTATACATACCTTGTCATGACAATTGTGAACATAAAGAAACTGCCGAATCGAAGCAACACATACTGCAATACATTTTTATTTATGTAGATTTCTTAATAATATTATTGAACATTATTGTAAAATCGTAAATTGTATTTAATTCATGTGTATTTATTATTTGTAATGAGTAATATTATAACAGCCATATATTTTAAATATGTGCACAAAAGCCATTTCTAAATTATAAAAAAAATATTAAAAACATTTAATTATACTAAAAATTAGACATCAATTCAATAAATTAATTAATAAATAATTTATAAGTGACGAATTGCACTTGTAACTTAAGAGGAAAACTCAGTTTCTCGGATTTTTATATTATTCAGGCTAAGTTTAGGTCTTAAATTACACATTTTTACATTCAATATAATTAAATAGTATTAAAATAAACTGACGATTTTCTCCTCCATCTTTATGATATCATTTTTTAGGGACCATTTCAGTCATCTTCATTTTTTTTGGAAAAGTATGATTTGCACAATTCAGGAGTAGTTAACATTTCCATGGCTACAAACAATAGAAACTCATATTACATAATGTTTTATCTTCATATTATTTATAGAAGTTGAATAGTAAATATTTAGGTACTCGGGGTCGTGGTTGTGAACGGTAATAGAATACACGGGTACACGGAGCACGGGCACGCGGGTAAAAATTATATTAAAGCCCGTGTTTTTAATACCCGTGTATATCCGTGTATAATACCCGTTTATATTGCATATTAATTCAGATTTAAAAAATACTTTATGTTACGTTATGTATATTCAAATAATTGGTTATTTATTAATAATAAAAATTGTGTAGCCCTCGATTCCTTACCTACCTATTATTTAAGTACGTTATGAATATCAAAAAGTTTTGCTTAAAAAACACAATATAATATGATATGCTCTGTCATATTGAGTTCAGAAAGTGGAGAAATGGTTAAGTCAGAACTGCAAAGTACTGAAATACAATTGTATTTGAGTTGTTAATATATGAGTATTTTAGCTCACGGGTATTTAAATACACGGGTATACACGGGTATTTTTATTACACGGACCTGTACCGTGATATGTACCGTACATATTACATTTATAAATATTTAACCGTGTATTGGGTTTAATGTATAATTAACTGTACCTATATTTAATGTATAAATTAACTAAATAAAATTATAATATTATGGCACAGCCAATTGTTGCGATAATCAATACTGTAGTAAACCGACCGTCCGTTTTACTACATTCTTATAAATATGACTGCATCATATTTTAATTTATTACACATACTAGATCATAGATATAGATTACAAGCAGGGATGGAAAACGTTATTAAATGGAAAAAAACAAATAACAACTGAAAAATTATAACAAAAAATCCCAAAAACTTAAAAAAATTTAATAACGAAATCAAAAACGAAAACGAAAATAAATTATAGTATTATACATTATTAAATTATACCATGAAAAAAAAAATTTTGAAAAAAAATTCACTTCCTTTAGGTGCTTTTTAATCTTTAACTTTAAATCAGAAATTTTGAATTTTCTAATTTTTATATAAATTATAATTTCGATTTAAAATTTAAATATTAAGGATAATTAATTTTAATTTTTAACTTTTAAGCGCATATATTGCGCGTTAATATTATAACTCAAAAGTTAAAAGTTATAAGTTATAAGAAATAATATAAAAAAAAATATATTATCAAAAACGTTATTTGGAAACAATAGGAAAATAACGTTTTTAAAAACGTTAATCAAAAACAATATGGAAAAATAACGTTTTTAAAAACATTAATCAAAAACGTTTAAAAACGTTAAACAATAACGATATTTTTCAAATCAATAAACAAAAACGAAAACAAAAAAATTAAAAACATTTTCCATCCCCGATTACAAGGCACGTGTAAGCTGTTAACCATCTGACCGTCACATTTGTTGTTGCTACATCGCTTTCACTTTCAACAGTAAGTTCCGAGAATCCTAGATATACGAAGATTACCAAAATGCTTTGCTAACTAATCTAGTTGAAACCCAAGGACGAGATGACAACAACAACTGCGTCGGTACTTCTTTGATCCACATCCTAGTCTCTACCTATTAGTTAGGGGAGACTCTGTATGTATACGACATCCATAGCCAAATTAGAATTAGTTCAGAGCTAGTACAGTCAGTACGACGTACATTATTTATTACTAATTTCTCAGGCAGGTGCTTATGACTCTGTTCTCAAATTTATATTCGAATGTGAAACTTTTATACTTCGATATTTAATTTTCGTTGTCTTTAGTCATAAAGGCACATTTATATTTCCTTTGTTATTGCATTGCTTCATACATGTTAATAATGATTGGTAGTATTTAATTTTCTATACAGCTTATTATAATAGTTAGACATAGGACGTATCTATCATAGTTGAATTTTTTTACTAATACCTGTATTTATGACTACGCCTATTTATTACTTATCCGGTGCAAATTGTTGCGATCATATCCGGAAAATTTGATATTTTATGTCAAACATCCGCAAACACGGATGAAAATATCCGATGCGAACATCATTTTTCTATGAATATATTAATTGAATCCAAAAAAATAATATTGTTAATTAGCGTACACTTGAATACATACAATAATAAAAATCCATAATAATAGTAATATGATGTTTGAAGTAGTTTGCTGCAGAACCTAAAATACAAATTTTTTTTTAATTTCAATAATGAAACTATTTAAACATAAATTAATTTTAAGGATTATTTGTTTTTAATACTCAATTGTTGGCCTGTATGGCCTAAATGTCTTGACGCGGTCCCGCGCAATAGCTGTTTGAATTCAAACAGCCTTTGCGCGGAAGCAGCGCCGTGGCTCTCAAACAAACCGCCAATCGACGACGGACGACGCCATCGCGCGACACCCGCACGAGGAACCGTCGGCCGGCCGCTCGGTGAACCGGATTGTACGAGTGACTTGTTTTCTAGAACTCGCCGTGTACACACGTACGGACGATACATGACCCCGTGAGTTGACACACGAAATTCACCTTTAGTTTTCTTGGTTGACCATTAGTTTGTGTCGGTGACAATTTTGTTTGAAATAAATACACGACCAC
>NC_042495.1:110095780-110097947 GCF_005508785.2 Acyrthosiphon pisum
ATACCTATAGTTTTATTATTATATTATGTAGGTAGTTAAAAGTATACTGGACGGCCGGCAGGAGCCAGGAAATGTGGAGTAAAGATTTCACACATTATTATAGGTATTATATATATTATATATCGGCCCTTCAGTAAAATGACGTGCCTCAAGTTGGCCCTACCAGGTATAAAATCCTGTCGCCGCCACTGCGTGCCTTGTAATCTATATCTGCGATCTAGTATGTGTAGTATATTAAAATATGATACAGTCATATTATTTATAAAAACGTAGTAAAACGGGCGGTCGGTTTACTACAATATTGATTATCGCAACAATTGAATAATATTATCATTTTACTTAGTTAATATATACATTAAATATAGGTAGGTACAGTTAATTATACATTAAACCTAACACACAGTTAAATATTTATAAATTTAATATGTACCTACATATTTACTATTAAACTTCTATAAATAATATAAAGATAAAACATTATGTAATATGAGTTTCTATTGTTTGTAGCCATGGAAATGTTAACTACTAGGTACTTAATCGTGCAAATCATACCTTTCCAAAAAATAATGAAGATGACTGAAATGGTCCCTAAAAAATGATATCATAAAGATGGAGGAGAAAATCGTCAGTTTATTTTAATACTATTTAATTATCTTGTATGTAAAAATGTGTAATTTAAAATCCTAACTTAACCTGAAAAATATAAAAATCCGAGAAACCGCTAACTTCCTCTTAGGTTACAAGTGCAATTCGTCACGTTTAAATCATTTATTAATTAATTTATTGAATTGATGTCTAATTTTTAGTTTAATTAAATGTTTAAGTAATTTATTTTTTACTGGAAAGATGGTGCCACTGGTGTATTTTTAAATTTAACTTTGCCGCACAGATGGCACCATGTTAAAAAATACAATCCAAATTTTCGACTTGTTCGTTTTAGTATGCAACGACTTTTTTATACAAACCTTGTCATGACAATTATTATGAACATAAATAAGAAGAATCTGCCAATCGGTGCAATAAATGCAGCAATACATTTTTATTGTATTATTTATAGTAGGATTTATAGTAGGTAGGTAAAAAAAGGATGTTCTGGTTTCTCATCCTGCTGGCTCATCCCTATACCTTTTAATATTAATGTATCGGTCGGCAGTTGATCGTACTTAAGGTAGAGTTCGTATTATATAAGTATAGGTGTCATGTAGCATATTTATATTTATAATTATAACAACTCGTTTTTAAATATCATTGTTGTTCTTATTTTACACAAAAATTATAATATTAAAATGAAAAGAAAGTATAAACATATTTGTGTTTAATTCAAATATATTAGATTAAATGTTGTGATATTTCAAACATTAAATGTAGTATATAAACGGTGAAATCGAAATATGATAGTATAATTTTTGCATTTAGTGATCAAACTATACTCAAAGACGATATCTAAGACCCTCAGAGTCGATATCCTCTATTCTTCTTAGAAAGTATACCTACTAGCATTGATTTTATAATATAAAATATATTATATTATATTTATATTATAAAATCAATGTTATTAGCTAAATAATTATTTCACTTTGAACCTTAATCAATTTAAACGTACAAGTCTTCAAGGCAATACGTCATACCATATACGAAGACAGGGCGAGTTTCGTCTTATGGTAAGTATAAAATAATTTAAAATCTAATATTTTATATTTGGACTTAAACTAAATACGGTCATTTTTTTCAATAATTATAATATATTACAAAATACAATAATACTAAATGAAATATATATACTTGCATAATATGATACGCATAAAGTATTACCAGATCACTCTACGACCTTTCTGTTACTTATAGTTGTTAAATTATTGTAAATATGTAAATATTAGAATATTATTGTAATCACATTGTTACTTCTGTATATCTTAAATTACCAATTGTTAATTATCTTAAGTACTTAAAAATACTTTTAATTATCATGTTAATACTTGTTAAAACTAATAAGTATATTGTCAAATATCTCTGGACATAGATAGCCTTACGCTAGGAATGTCTAAGTTAAAATAATAAAAAAAAAAAAAACATTTTACTATTTATAATCAATGGTATTACGTATTTATTTATTTATTTATTTATTTATTTATTAATTTAACCGGGCGAGCCCAATTACAATAGTATG
>NC_042495.1:110097997-110106847 GCF_005508785.2 Acyrthosiphon pisum
CCACAAGGCTAAAGACTGCACAAAAACTCCTGAAGAAAAACCAAAATGTACGAACTGCGAAGGTGACCATACAGCAAATTACAAAAAATGTCCTGCTATCACTCAAGAAACGGAAAATAGACGTCCTCTCAAACCAAAGATCCAAGAAACGTACTCGCAATCAACAAAAATTCCATCAATAATTCAAACTAATCAGGTAAACTCAGTTACTCCTTCCTTCGCTCAACCAAAAACTAGCTACGCTGAACTTACCAAATCAAAAGAAAATACTAACGTAAAATCTACTTCTAAACAACTCCAAAATTTAATATCCAACATATCGGGCAACACTGATCTGAAAACAGTAATTTCCACCATAGTGGCAATACTTCCACTACTACTGAATTTATTAAACCAAATATGAATTTCACGAGAGTTATGTTTTGGAACTGTCAAGGCGTAAATCGGAAACGCCTTGAACTACTAACTTAGTTCAAGAAAAGAAAATTGATATAATCTTACTAAACGAAACTCACCTATCATCCAATACACAATTCAAGCTACCTAACTTTATTACGTTCACAACCAATAAAACAACGACTAACGGTCGTCCTCCAGCAGGCGGAACAGCCATCTTAATAAATAGAAAATTCAACCACATACATATCAAAATCATTACAAACTCGTTAACCAACACAACAATACAATTGAGACTTGGCCAATATGATCTTCGGCTGATATCTGTCTATAAGAGTCCTAACTCTGCACTCCAAATTAAAGACATAGAAAATCTTCTTGACTCACATCAAAATGTGATAATAGCAGGTGATCTAAATGCAAGACATCGAGCATGGAACAGTCGAAAAAACAACCAGGCTGGTAAAACACTCAACGAATATATCAACTCTAGAACTGACACAACAGTAGCTGCTCCATCTACACCAACAAGATACCCCACAACCATCAATCATTCTCCTGATATTCTAGATATAGCTATTATGAAAACAGGAAATATAAGATATAGTATTGAAAACCTCACTGATGAATTGTCTTCTGACCATACCCCAATACTGCTCGACATATCTTTAAGCCCAGCTCACACCTATCCACCCAAACCACAGTACGTAACAAACTGGGAACTTTTCGAAAAAGAATTGGAAATTCTATCCTTTCCATTACCAAAAATGTCTTCACAAAGTCAGATCGATAGTGCTATTAACCATCTATCATCTATCATCACTGAGAAACTTGAAAAAACCTCATTCATCTTCTCAACTCCAGACAGGAAAAATGACTTACCAAACTTCATCCAGAACCACATAAGGAAAAAACGAAAATTGAGAGCTGCCTGGCAAAGGAGCAGAGACCCAGATATAAAAAAGTCCCTCAACAGACAGACAGCACTAGTAAGAGAGTTATTTCACTCTCACGGGGACAACGAATGGACATCGTTCCTAGGCTCAATAGACAACAACGCCCAAGTCTGGTCGAAACTGTAAAAACTAAATAAAAGACTTCTACGAAAGCCACCTCCTGTTCACCCACTGCAAGATCATGAAGGCAATCTCCAATTCGATCCAGAAACAAAAGCCAATATATTTGCTCAATCAATGGAAGAACAATTCAAGACTCCAGATACTCAGTGCTGGGTCGATGACGTTGTTTGTGATTCAATAGAACAACATGATGAGGCAATATATAAAAAATCAATATTTTTCTCTCCTGGAGAGGTACACGAAGTAATTCGCAGACTTCCTAACAAAAGTTCCCCAGGACCGGACAAAATCTCCAACTGCGCCCTAAAACACGGCACGGTGGCAAGAAATTCAAATTTTATCTTTGCCAAATATACAATGCCTGCGCTAGAATTGAATATTTTCCTAAACATTGGAAAATAGCAACAATCATAATGCTACCAAAACCAGGAAAGGACCCCAAACACCCAACTAATCATCGTCCGATTTCTCTTCTCAATACGATGGGAAAAGTTCTGGAAAAACTTCTCCTGTCTAGATTGAAAGTCTACATTATGCCAAAAATTCGTCCTGAACAGTACGGCTTCAGATCAAAACACAGTACGACTATTCAATTGATAAATGTTATAGATCTGGTTACTAATGATTTAAATATCAGACATAAAACAGCTGCAACATTCCTGGACGCTGCAACCTAACCCCAAGAACAATTAGTGCAGGCGTCCCTCAAGGGTTGTGCTTATCATCTCATTTATTCTCGGTCTACATTAATGACATGCCAAAAGAGAAGGAAGCCAACATCGCTCTCTTCGCAGACGACATGGTTTTCTTCGCTTCCGGAGCAACTAACAATGCAGCGATTTCAAGAGTCCAAAGACAAATAGACCTTGCAATACCCTGGTTCAAACATTGGAAGATATCACTGAATCCATTTAAAACCCAAGCTATCATGTTCACAAATCGATCCACTCATCAATCCAATACTTTGCATTTTGGAAATACTTAGGTCTTATGGTCCAATTCTGTGAAATATCTGGGAGTAACTATAGACAGAAAACTTAATTTTGCAAAGCACTTAAAATCATTGGTTCAAAAAGCAACTGGAGCCAAGTTTTCACTATTTCCTCTCATCAACGAACACAGTCCACTTCCTCTTAAAACAAAGCTCTACATATATAAAGCGTACATAAGACCAATCATTTTATATGCTTCTCCATCGTGGACAGCGAACATCTCAAGAGCCAGCTGGAAAAAGTTAGAAGCGTTCCAGTCCAAAACGTTGAGAACAATTACAGGTAGCCATTGGTACGTCTCTAACCATACAATAAGATCGTCTTTAAATATATTATCTATAAAAGACTCCGTTAACGTGGAAACGAATAGAACATTCCAAAAAATCAAAAACTCCAACTACGAAAACATATCCGACATAGTAAACAGAAAACATCATAAAGAAATATTCAAAAGAAGACCCCTAAGCTTAGCATAATCATCTACAATTAACAGCCAACAATTACATGAAACTACTTGAATCTCTCTACAAGAAGCGCACGCTTGATACAGAATAAACTAAAACAAAGCAAAGCATAACTTAGTCAGTCCATTCCATACCTTCATACTGTCAACATCTACCAAGAACTTTCCGACAGAAGAAGGACCAGGACCAGAAATACAAGCCGCCGACTACCTTACCACTCCACGGTCACAAGAATCGCCCGGCCGACGAACACCAACGACCACGCCGCTCAACGGCAGCAAGCGTCGCCCCGCCATAAAAGACCGACTATCACGCCGTTACACGACAGCAAGTGTCGTTCAGCCGCCGGCCACCGACGAACACGCCGCTTCCCGGCTGCAAGTGCGTCCAACCACTGACGACCGACGATACGCCGAACCTCGACCGCGAGCACTGTTCGACTGGCGAATACCGACGATCTCACCGCTCCCGGACGTGAGACCGGTACAAACCGCTGACCAACACCGCCGACACCGTCAGTACCAGTCAACCACGTGACTACCGCTCCACGGCTCAAGACCCGTGTCCAGAGATTCTTGCAGTGACAACGACGACCAATCAGCAACCGCCGTTCGTATACACGGGTCTACAGGACCGTTGGATAATCCGACAATTCACGGCGATTCAACATTAAAAGGCACTTTCAAGGCCAACACTCACCTGACATCGGCACTTAATTAAGTTGTCCGACCCGAGTTTGGTTCGTCGTCGGGATGCCGGTTAACCTAAGTTTGCACCGACGACGGCCGTCTCCCCGGCCAACTATTTATATTATAAATATATATTATAAACCGTAGCCCGTTATAAAGATAAGGTCCGGCAGTTGCCCAACCAGTACCCAAGCACCACCGATTGTGCAGACCCACTTAGTTAAGTCTGGTCGGCACAAATCGACGATTTACTCGTCCCAATATTGTAAATATACTTATACTTCTACATAGCAATAGAGAGACTTGATTACCAAAAAGACAATCGTTGTTCTTTATTTACGACGCGGGTCGTCCAACCGGACGCACCGTTTCAGTGTTTCGTCTTTTGGTAAGTATAAAATAATTTAAAATCTAATATTTTATATTTGGACTTAAACTAAATACGGTCATTTTTTTCAATAATTATAATATATTACAAAATACAATAATACTAAATGAAATATATATACTTGCATAATATGATACGTATAAAGTATTACCAGATCACTCTACGACCTCTCTGTTACTTATAGTTGTTAAATTATTGTAAATATGTAAATATTAGAATATTATTGTAATCACATTGTTACTTCTGTATATCTTAAATTACCAATTGTTAATTATCTTAAGTACTTAAAAATACTTTTAATTATCATGTTAATACTTGTTAAAACTAATAAGTATATTGTCAAATATCCCTAGACCTAGATAGCCTTAGGCTAGGAATGTCTAAGTTTAAAATAATAAAAAAAAAAAAACATATTACTATTTATAACCAATGGTAGGTATTACGTATCGGTGTAATATTATTAATTTTGTGTGCATTTCTGTGAGTGTTAAATGTAATAACTATTATTATAAATTATTATTTATTAATTAATATAATATTTAATAATTTGGTTTTAATCGTCTGTTTTGGCATTGATGCCACCTGCCACTGCAGAAGATGACTGCTGGATCGAGACGCCGTTATCCGTCTCGTCGCCATTGCTACGGGACACGGGTAGAAGCCGAAGTAACGGATATGGTAACCAGCAGTGACAGCAGTGACGCGAGACGGACGTGTCGGTAACAACGATCATGCTTGGACGTCCGCGCGCCGTTCACTTTCGAACCGGACGAAGCGGTTCGTCAGGCGAATGTTCTGTTGTGGTGCGATCGATCGCGCAGACGAATAGGGTTTTATTAAGATAGTATTTGGGCACCAAACGCCCCTCCCCCCACCGTTAAAGGCTTTAAATTTATAGGTACCTATTATAGGTTAATTTTTTTCTTAATACTATAGATAAGTATATATTATAAATTATAATATATTTATCTATGGTATTAAAATATATATTATATAATAATATGTCTTATACCTAGACTGACATACCATCTTCGCATAGAATCGTTTTTCTTATGCAGTGATATTATATCATTGAATTCAAATTTAATACCATTCTCTCAGTGACCCTCTTGTAACCTACTGTACTGTAGAGCGACATCCACTTACCCACCTTTTTAAATAATGCATTTTGTTTAACGACGTCAAATAACCGCAATCTTAGCAAAACGAAACACAAAAGTAGGTACTATTGATGTGGTCTTTATTAGACTTTTAAATAAGTTCGAATTAAAATTGTTCGTTTCTTACTTTAGCTACTATAAACCTATCGTATCAGTTTTGGAGATGTAAAACAATTAATTATAGCGCAATAAATTAATATTGTATTTTACCACATTAATGATAGTACTTTTATGATGATAATTAAAGCAATTCGTGCAAAATTATTACCTAACCATTCCAAAATATCGAAAATGCACGACGTTAATATTCAAGTTTTCACTTCTGCCGGCACTCCCAGAGTTGCACACCCGTCGTCTTTTTTTTATTTTTACTTAAACCGTTGGCACTGAGGGAACTAGTTTTCTTTTACGTAAGTGGGAAGTCAGGTGTTATAGATACAACTGTCAAAATATAAGCGTATAATTGGTGTATGTGCACACGGTGCGATTCGAATTTTAAACGAAAATATAGAAAAATATAATATAATTGTTATTACCTTATAATATAGTAATAATATTTAATAACGTGAAACTCATGTACGAATATGGCGCTATTAAATACACCGTCGATATGCCTAAAATAACAACATTATACAATGAATATATAGTAATTTGCTGCTATCTTTGATAAAGTCAATTATTATATTTTAATATAAATTATAATGTAATAATTGATATTTTCGGTTTGGTAGCACTACGGAAGGATCTTGCACTTGCGGGATATTGTATAATACACATTGTGCGCCGCGACGCTCCTACTATTACTATCGAGATTAGTGACAACGACTCGCGTAATATTGTAGACGGAAGGGGAGTAAACTGACAATGTATTACCTCATACATATATTATGTCCAAGCAGATTATGCGCAATGACACAATATATATATTTTACATATAATAATAAAAATACATATAATGATAGATAAATAATCAATGTAAGCGCCGTGTGCAACTTAACAAGCACTACAACCAATAATAATAATAATAATAATGATAATAATAATAATATTAATTTGAACAGCAAATAATACTAATATATGACCTGATCGACACCTCAGCGCAGGTCAGCATGGTCTTCGCTGGAAATGCGACAGCGTCTTCCTCATCAACAACCATGTGGCGCAGTTGAACGACGGTCTAGCGTCGACACGTATGATAAATTAGGTGGTGGGCAGTGACACAATCCGTCAAACTTCGACTATCTCAAAGTTTATGACGGTATAAAGGTGTACAAAAAATATAAGTGGTCTCAACGTTCAACCCGACTAAATATTAATAGTAAATAAACACAGACTCGGATGACCACGAGGTCGACCTCAGCCCACCAACACGACGTGGTTTATAATTACTTTTTTTTTTAAATTTATTTTTACAAAACTCATTATATTTTAATCTGTGGTTTAGGAATAAAATTACCTTAACGTGACAATATAAATGTAAGTCGTTATTTAAGTTAGTTAAAAGTAACTTAACTTTTAACTTAATTTTAACTTTTTAACTCGTTGATGCCCACTGCCCTTGAATTAATATCGATACCTACTCACTATTTATATTCGTGATTTGTGATATTAACACAATTATTAACACATTAACACGTAAGACATTAAGACAACTTTTTTCAAACATAAGTGTAGAAGAAGTGTATGTTTTCAACAATATTTAATACTGAAACATTTTTTATAAGTTCATTATTATGTTGATTTTTATAGGCAGCGTTAATTATTTTTTTTAATGTCACCTAGTCATAATTCTTTAAAATATACAATGCGACCAGTCGGTTGTAAACAAGTCTTTAATCTTTATCTAAGTTTCCGACAGATTAATTAAATCATCATTCATCAGTCGATATTACAGTTTCAAATTCGGAAATCGGGATTCGTTTGTGAAAAGAAAAACAATTTTTATTTATTGTATTTACTAGCTAAAAGTAGCTATTGTTTTTGTACGATATTTTAATGAGAATATTTAAATAGTTATATTTTGTACAGTCAGTAGGCGCTTATGATCTGTCCTACCCTACCTACGTCCTACTCATAACTCGTATCAGATACCGCTATAAATAGTGATAATACGGATGAATTTAAATATCCTAAAAATCCATCGTACAAACATAGTTCTAACTACGACAGTGGCGTCATTTCAGTTTTTATTAGACTAGCGCAACTTTTCACGGCTTTTCCAAATCAAAAATTGTTTCACTCAGATTCTCGTAGCATATAGTGCTATAGTGGTAATGGGTAGGGGGGTTTGGTAAATTTTCCAACTTAAGGTTGACATAAATACTAGACCGGGGCATATGCCCAAGTTGCCCCACCCCAAATGACACCACTGAACAACGAATACGATAATATCTTAAATTGTGGTTTTAACCTACCTACTATAGACGCAACTAGGGTAAATTTTTTTTTTTTTTTTTTGGGGGGGGGGGGCTCTAGAATTTTTTCCTAGTTGCCCCCGCATCCATAACTAATATACTAACAATTTACATATAAAACTAGGAATAAATTAAAAATTTAATTTAAAAAAAAAAACAACAAATTCGTCGACGTTTTTTTAAAAAACCTATTTCATTAATTCATTATGAATTATGATATTTGGTAATAAGAAAAATAGCTTGTTGCTAAAAATTACTTGAAAAGAAAATATTGAAATGTGAAACCATTGCATTATTTATTTTAATACAAAATACCAAAACACTACAATTGTTATTTGTAAATATTGTAGGTATTAGGTAGAAGGTACAAAATATGTATATATATTTTTTTTTGAGACATAACTGCAATAGGTTTATTGACTTTAAAGTATATTTTATAGAAATTATACATAATATAGGTGAGCAAGTTGGTGTCGCTCTGCTGTACAGTATAGGTTACAAATGGATCACTGTAATGGATGCTGTTAAATTTGAATTCAATGATATAATATCATTGTATAAGAAAAACGACTCTGAGCGAAGACGGTTAGTAAGCCTATTATATTACCAAGTACATTTGATGATATGATTGTGAATAAAGTAATTTTATTTATATATTATAACCTATTACGCGGAAGCTTGTTTTAAATTTTCAATCCTTAGCTATAAAAGTGAAACATTTTATACATTTTTAACTACAAAATAATTATTAAACTTTTAATTTGATAAATTTTGTCAAAAATTCGAACTTTATATGCTTAAAAAAAAAAATTGTACGAAAATGTCTACGAGTTTAAATAATAAATAATACTTAATTAATAGACAATATATTATTATATATATTTCTCATTTAATTAAATTGATTAGGTACATTCATACATTTTATGTTTATACATAGATTTTATGTTTATACAAGCACAAATGTTGATATGTAAATAACTATTATAGGAAAATCGTTTTGAGCACAAGTGTTATCTAGTGATTTACAACGAAATTCTAATTTATTACAGTTGTAATCATGTTTATATAATGTTTATTTTATAGGTATTGTGTAAACAATTAATGTAATTTGTCATTACAAAACAGTCCATTTAGGTGATTATATTATATTTTAAGCTGGATTTTTTAAACACATAATTACATAGGAAATGGTTTTTTTTCGTAACTTGTGTTTAAATTTACAATTACCTGCATACATAGTAAAATTAAATAAAGTGAACTTAATAGAC
>NC_042495.1:110106947-110109993 GCF_005508785.2 Acyrthosiphon pisum
TTATCATTTATGTGTGCGGTATTTGGAGCAAAGTATAGATGCTAAAAATGATATTACATATGTACTAAAAGAAGATTTTTTACAATTTATACCAGTATATTCTACAACAGGACAAAATTTGGCAACAGTAATTTTAGAAAATTTAAAAAGGCTCGGTGTTAATAGTCGGTACATGTTAGGACAAGGGTATGACGGCGCAGCATCTATGAGTGGAAATTTCAAAGGCGTACAATCTGTGATACGTGAAAAACACCCTGCCGCCCTGTACGTTCATTGTAGCGCACATTCTTTAAATTTAGCACTAGCACATTCTTCGAATATTCATTATATTCGTAATTGTATCGGAACAATTAAATCAGTAGGTAATTTCATTAAGGTTTCTGCTAGACGAACTGAGTTGTTAAAAAATAAAATTAAAGAATTTATTCCCGAAAAAAAATGGACTAAATTAACATCTATGTGTGAAACTCGATGGGTCGAAAACCACGATGGAATGATTCGATTTTTAGATATATATAAACCTATTGTCGACACTTTAGATGAACTCCAATTATTTCATGATATTGAAACATCATCAAAAGCACTAAATCTATATCGTAGCATAACAACTAGTGAATTTGTTATTAGTTTAGTGACAGCTAACACACTATTTTCATTAACATTACCTTTATGTAAATCATTACAATCAGTAACATGTGATTTAAGTGAAGCAGTGACATTTGTCGAAACTGTTTTGAATGAAGTTGAAGACATGCGAATCAATATAAACCAAACATTTAAAGAAATATTTGAAAAGGCAACAAATATGTTAAAGTTGATAGACGGAGAGGATCAGATAAAAATGCCAAGACTAGTTGGACGTCAAAAAAATAGAAATAACGTTAATGTTAACTCTACAGAAGAATATTTCCGTATAGCTATTGCTATTCCTTTTTATGACGATTTTATTCAACAACTAAAAGATAGATTTTCAAAACACAAAACAGTTTTGTCTTCTTTATATTTATTAATACCAAAAATGTGTCATAAAGCTGCAATATCAGCCTCAGATTTTAATTTATATTCTGACTATATAGATATGGATTTATTACAAACAGAAATTAAACTATGGAATAGGAAATGGATCTCACATTCTCAGGACGATCGTCCTAGTACAGCCGTTGAAGCATTAAACAATTGTAATTCTGATTTGTTTCCGTGTATATACTTTTTATTAAAAGTTTTAGCTGCATTACCAGTTTCAACTGCAACACCCGAGAGAACGTTCTCAACGCTGAAACGGACGAAAACATTTTTGCGAAACGCTATTGGACAAAACCGTTTAAATGGCCTAGCATTATTAAGTGTTCATAGAAATATTAAAGTGGATCCCGAAGACGTCCTGAATAAATTTGCACTTCAAAAAGATAGAGCTATTTTACTAATATAAAATAGTCGACATATTGCATGCTAGACTATAAATTAATAATTATTTTGTAAATTTAATATTGAAAAAATTGTATTTTATATTTTATCTTTTTTTTGATTTGTGCTTTTGTAATGTGAATAATAGTTAAATAGTCTATATATGTATATAAACAATCAACTATTATGTTTATGTAAATTGAATATTATAATAATGACCTATGTTTTTAATAATGATAATAATACAATTTTATATTTTTAACGTAAAAATGAAGTGTTTAGTATCTATAAAAAAAATGTTGGACCCCCCCCGAAATTTTTTGCCAGTTACGGCCTTGCCTATGCCCTATATTATTATACATTCATACCCTATAGAGAATACTGAAAGTGTGAAGAACTAAATCAAAGCGTTCAGTAAGTGATCAGACTTAGCCACTTAGGTCATACTATACTTACCTAGGTGCATACGTATATTTATAAATAAACGATACTGTTAATTATTATAGTCATTCAAATGAAGTTGTCATTTTGACATTTATTATGTCTTTCTCAACCAGTGTACCAACGTCAATAATAATAATGAATAAATTATTAAAAATAAATATAAAAATAGTCTACGTATAATATTGTCATATTGGTATGTACAGTGTGCATATTTCTCCTATGTTATTGAAATAATAATTGTATAGTAGAACGAAACCACCAAAACAATAATGTCCGACTCCTGTCTCCCTAACACAAGATATATTTAACGGATCATTCATAATTATATTATATCATAATTTTATTATATTATATTATTTAATTATTTTATTATATTATATTATATAACTAACCAATGTTTAAGGGACTATTTAATTTTTTAACGACCCGTTCAACAATTCTGCGTCGCCTAGCACGTAGAATCGGAAGTACATCGTGGAATGCATAGGTACTTATCCGCTATTTCTAAGTTTTGGTATCTAGCCAACTATTATGTCCCTGATGTACGCGAATTGAGATCCACCTGTCCACGTACATCACCTTGCCTTGAAATTTTTAGACAGTTCACTGATCGAGTCACATTCATAAATCATTTTTTTATTTATACACGAATAAATTACTGATGAAGGTCTTTGGAAAACACCTTTATTACATTATTATGACATAGGCCAGACCCTGGAATTATAAAAACACGTTAAAACTAATATAATAAAATGTGTTATACAAAATATATTAATTAACAGATTTTACTATCCATAATATTTATTAGAAATAAATGTTAAATTTATTATTTGTGTGTCTTACAGTTTTAATTTTTGACTTACGTTATGGGTAGTAGAAAGTTCAAATTATTATTATAGTTTGTTTAATTTTAAAAATTGTTACCAAAAATTTTCATATTAAATTTATTACAAATAATACGAAAATAATAGTTCATAGGTTAAATTTTTGAGAATATGATAAATATTGTCCATTTAAAAATCTCGTAATGTATCCGCTCTACCACTCTAATATTTTCCAAATAGAAAATTAGTTTTTAAGCTAAAATAGTTATAAAATTGTATAATAAATATTAATAAAAATTAATTCTCTCGAATACGAACATATATAAATATAATACTTCATAATATAAGTGACTTGATTAATATTCTCCAACGAA
>NC_042495.1:110110974-110118149 GCF_005508785.2 Acyrthosiphon pisum
TAAAATCAATACATTTTTTGCTCTACATAGAACTAAAAATCCATTTTACAGAGTCAATCAGACAGTATACATTATCATTATGAGCACAATGATATCACAATAAATACCTCTCACTGGATATTTATTATTTGTAAAAGTAGGTTAAGATGGTTAGGCAATTTAATGAAAACCAATAACTCAATTAAGTTAAGATCGATATTTGATAAATTAGAAGTTAACAGTTAATAAATCACAATTTTAACTCGATAAATTAATAGTTAATATGGAAAATAAAAATAACTTTACTACTCAATTTAAAAAAGGTTTTTCTACTTTTTTTAATTGGTAAATAGTGACTGCGTTCTTTCTAATTTCCTAAATTATAATAAACAATTTTTACTAAACGTTTAACGTAATGTACAGTATATTATGTAGCCAAATAGGTACCTACATTGCTTTAGATACATGTATATACAATATTTTAACGATTCACACCTCAATAAATAATTTAACAAATATTAATTTAAGGTCATATAATATTATGCCTATCTAGGTAATCTACTAAAATATATCAAATAACAAAATTATTTAATCAAGAAAAGTAGCAAAAATGTTTGAATTACTATTGGATTCGATTATTTTTACTTTTATTTTAATATTAATTTTTACGTATAAAACCGTAAAAACGAAAAATTTCAAAAATTTTGAAGTTGATGGATTTTTTTCAAATCAACCAAGATAAGCTAAGTTGATTCAAATGTCGATTTTATTAAACTAGTTAAGTTAATAATTTGATTGGAAAATTAACTTAAATAAATTTTATTTAACAAGTTAATGCCACCTTTGATAATTTTTACAAACCTAAACATGTCTTAAATGTACGGGTTCATGTCAAACCCTGAATTCAATAATCCGTTTACTTAGGTCTACAGTTCTCAGTTCAAGTATTAATAAAATATATTCCGATATGCACAAGAGATTCACTCTACTCGGACGATGTTAGGTTCCAAGTTCTTAAATTCAGAGTCGCGGATTTTTAGTTGCACTGAAGTAGGTGTTAACAATTTTATTCAACGGTATTACGCAAGGTTAATTCAAACATTTATTGTTTGGTTAAATAATCTTATCTAAATAAATAAATACTTGTAACTGAATAACTTTATGTAAATAATATTACTGTAGGTCTTTAGCGTAGGTATAATATGTTAAAATGTACATAATAATAATTTAACTTTTACACTCATTTAATTTGATAGCTGTATAAAGTCTAAACCTAATACCATACCTAACTATATTTATAATACCTAAACCAGTTAGTTGTTTTAAACATATTATGAATATTCATTGTTATTTGAAACATCATCCTATCATTACAGAAGAATTAGAGAAGGTTAATTTGGTGTGGAGAACTAAACGTGAGAATTAAATTTATATCTTTGAAAATAAAACTATTTTTTTAATTAGTTTTTATTTAAATAGTATGTCATTCATTGTTTATAATTAATAATCTTATAAATTATAATATAGGTATTTATCAACAAAACAAAGATTTCTCTAAGCAATTTGAAAATTATAAATCAAGTAGTCATGGCCGTAGGTACTCAGATGGTATTTTAGGGAGGTGGATATTTGAGGCGTTACAAAAATTAAAACAATATAACTTTAATGTTTAAATAAATAATTATTTAAAATGTTACATTATCTAAGAAAATATTCAGAGGTGAGGGGTGGTTGAATCTTTAACCCCCTCCCCGGGTTCTATCTTGTAAATAGGTATCAATTTAAATGAAAAGCCAATTCCATATTATTTATGTGAAAAATTAAGTGAAAAAATTATATAAAAATTACAGGGTTCTATCTGAAGATCTTCTTGGTTCATATCCACGGGGACTTTTTACATTTTTTTGTTTTTTTTTACGTTAAGTTTTGATTAAAAAAAAAAAACAAATCAATTGTTAAAGCAGAACAATATTGTGAGTTTTTAAATGTGCCAATCATTAAAAATAATTCATTAGTAAAAAAGATAAAAAAAAAAAAAAAAGATAATACAGTTTAACACGTTGACTGCCATGTGGCCGCCGGCGTTCATTTGTAAATTTCAAATTATATGTTTTTGTGACCGCCGGCGTCCACAGTTGATCATAACTACTACGCCACATGACCGCCGGCGGCCATAAATGAATATGGTTTTATATTATTAACTTTTCCATGGCGCTACAATAATGCACCCAAAAAAGTGCCGTGGCGTAGCGGGAATCATTACAAATTTTTTGATGTATTAAATGTATTTTTTAAATTTTTTTTATATTTTTAAACTTTTTTTCAAATACATAGTATAATATACAAATTTGGAATGACACTGAAAAATATACTTGGCGTACAGATGATGCATAATCGTGTGACCGCCGGCGGCCGGTGGCAGTCAACGTGTTAAAGTAGAAAATAGTTTGAAATGGCACTCCTGAACATTTTTATATTTTGAGATATCCTCTTTTGGTTCTGAGTCCACGAATTTTGTTAGTTGAAAACCAACATTATCAACAGAATGCAAAAAATACATCATGAATTTATCGGATAATAACTTTTATTGGCTCAATTGAATGTAACTGGCCCCGAAAAATAGATGAGCTATTTATATTTATGCCGAATTTTAAAGTATTTTTCCTTATTTCCTTTGCCAACATGGTTAAGCATCTAAAGTAGGTAAATAGTAGTAGGCACATAGACATATTATAATATTAGATGCATACTTAAATTTCCCTCAACTTGGTGGATCATATAAATTACTCGCAATAGGCTGAAATCAGCACCGGATGCGAGGGGGGGCGATGGGGTGTTCGCCCCTCCTTGGACCGTATTTTTATATTATAAAATTGGGCTGACATTAATATTTTTATTTTTATTACATATTTATTTAGTTTTATAAATGAAATAATGCAAATAATTTTAACCTACAATAAATTACAGATACATTTAAAAAAGGTAATTTAATTTTTGAAAATTCTCCCCCCGCTCTTGGGTGACCTCTGGATCCGCTATTGGCTGAAATCGGGAATTTTTACAATAATTTAAGTACGTATTATATATTTGTAATTTAGATGAATGGTATAGTGCAGACAAATGGTTTTTAAAACTGAATAATCTTTGTAAGTATAGGTACAGTCATTATTTATAGTTGTAAGGTTCATGTCACGGTTGGTATTATTATAAGCGCAGTGGTAAAACATAATTCCGTACATTGATTAATTTTGGTTTTACAAATAAATGAATATCACGAAACGGTTACACGAGTTATAGGTTAGTATTATAGCATTAATTTTAAATTGATTTATAACAATGGTTATAGGCCGCTTCGGTAAAATTAAAAATATACAACGCTCAAGAGATGGCGTTGTGAACCGTATGCCACCGCCGCGGCAAACTGTAATAGACCGCCAGCAAATAATATAGGTATTACTAATTACTAAGTATATTTGACAAGCCTGGGCAGAAACGAGTTAAAATGTTAAAGTTAAGGTAAAAGTTAAGTCAATTTTAACTTAACTATTTATAATTTAAAATTAATTAACTCAGTTTTTAACTAAACTGATATTTATTGGTATAAACCTTATAAATAACGAGTTGTTTATAATCAAATCCAAGTTAAGTTAATTTATAAATAGTTAAATAATTAATATAATAAAATTATTATTTATGATGCATATTGCATAAACGTTTACTTTTTATTATTTTATTATTATATTGTTTAAACCATATTCCGGATATTTATTTATTAAAAATAACAATCATAAATAACTTTACTTAAGCTAATAAGTTGATTGCAAGTTTCCATGTAACTTTTAACTCACTGAATTAAAAAAAAAATTAGGACAGCTACTAACTTTAAATTTTGCAAATGTTTTCTATCAACTTAACTTAACTCAATTAAAGATTATCATTAACTTGTCCAGGTTTGATATTATATGTTCTTATTGTGATTAAAGTAATTCGTTTTACTATTAGGAATTAGCACAACTGTAGGTTAATTTAATTTTTTCCAAAAATATTATATGCATTTGGAAATGTCATTGTGTGTATAAAATATAATAATATACTCTAAAAGTTTTATATACGTATGAATAATATTTTAAAATTACAACAAAATAACTAAAATCGTTATTCTTGGTTTTAATATGTAATTTCATCCTAATTTGAACTTATAATGTCTGTAAAAAATAAATGTGTTTATATCTTTTTTAGATTTTTTATAAACAGTAAAAACTATTTATGAGAATCCTTGTTTTCTTTTTCAATATTAAGCTTTAAAAGTAGAATATTTTAAAACCTTTTAACTACTAAATATTTTGTACATTTTCATAATCATAGATGCACAGAGACATTGATGAGATTATAAAGAATTTCGTAAAATTTGAATTTTAAAAACGTATAAAAAAAATTGTGCCTATATATTTTTAATATTTTTCAGTGCGCTATTATATAAACTTTGTGTTCGATTCTCAAGCATTTTGACCCAATGAATACAATTTTATTGACATTTATAAATTATAGAATAAAAAATAAAAAATAAAATCTCTATTAGTAACTCAAAATGAGGTAAATTTTTTTGAAAATTTTATCATGTATAAAAAATGAGAATTTAAACATTTGATGGAAATTTCAAGTAAGTACCTACGATTAATAGTTTTTGAGTTACAAAAAAAAAAGAAAATCGTTGTATATGAGAATTTATTAAGTTACGGGTGAATATGCAATATCTAACACCAAACACTCGTAAGAATGTAATTTTTCCAGTAAACTTTTTTTTTGTTAAAAGTCAAAAAACTTAAAGGAAATCTTGTACGAAAATTACAAATTTTATAATGATATAAAAGCAGTTGAAAAATAATAAGTACATTTTTGCGGTTCTTAGCAAATCAAGTTCAAATGTTGACAAAAATCATTAACATTTTGAAAAATTTGAAAATATTTTTCAATCGGAAATTCATAAAAGTTTTTCTTTTCATTAGTAACCTTAGAAATATTAATAGAAGATTCCCCATAAATGTTCCTACCTCAACCAAAAAAAAAGTTTAACGGAAAGTAACATTATTTTTTTATGAGTGTTTGAATTAAAACGTTTATGATATTAGATTTTCATTGGTAAATTCACGAATTTTCATCCATCAATTGTTGATATTTTGTTGTACCTAATTCAAGTATTAATAACCATAGACACTTGAAATTTTCATTTTATGTTAAAATAACTTCTGTCCATATAGTTACATGGTAATATTTTCAAACAATTGTTATGGACGTCTCCACAACCGAGTTTGTTCGTTCCTAAATAAATACAAGGTGTTTGAGTTATCACTAATACTTTATTAATATAATCAATTTTAAAAGAAATTTAGTTGCACAGAATAATGATTAGACTTAAGAAAATAACAGAGGCTCTGCTCGATGGTCTGCCAGGACTACACTGAATATTACACAGACAGCGAGACACGGTAGGGGCTTGCTCGGGCTCAAAACTGTCCACACATCGAATTCCTTAGGACCATGTGACTCTGTCTGTTCACATATTAATATGCTTACACACTATACTATATTATACTGTTATTACTATATCTCATACTGCGTATAGCATACAGACAGGGGTTCACAACACAATTTTGACTCTATTCGAGCTATTTATAGCCATAACACATTGTTTTAAATTAATTTTCAGTTATAAATTCATAAAAGTTATTATTTTTATAGCTAAGATTAAACACAATTAAACCCTATAGGTCCAACTCGGAAGTCGCTCAAACAGGGATTTTGAGTTTTACGATGGACATTTTTGTTTATAAATGGTATTATTAGAGAAATGATTATTTGGTTGCCATTGCTTAATAGGGCAGATCAGGTACAAGCATACATTAAATTGAAATTTCGTAAATTTTCTTCCATTGTTAGGTTAGGCACTTATAGCGGCCCATCGGTGTATCCGCAATCCACTACGTGGATTGTCTACCAAAGTGGCTGAGTTGCATTTACTGCAGCGATTTACACCTAAAAGAAGTAGAACAATCACAATTTTTTGAATATTTGTCATTTTTTACGGGCATTGAAATTCAAGTTAGTATCTTCTTTATAAAAAAAGACTAAAATTAAAATTAAATTAAATTAAAGGTAAACGAATTGGAATGTTACCGTCACCATTGAGCTTCGATTAAAAATGTACGGTGATAATACCGTCGCCAACGATATTATTATTGAAGAACGGATATTTGAAATTATATTCTACTATATAAACAACGGATTATTATTTATTGTTGACATTACAGATAACTGATTACAAATTAGTAATAACTAATTAATGAAATTAATAAGAAATTTGTTCAAACCACAGATATATATATAAAAATACTAGATAGCCGACTTCGGTATTATTATTGTCGCCAATAAAATGGCTACCATCGTTAACTGAGAGGTGAATATTTATGTTGTATTGTATTGATAAGTAACAATGTTACATGTTGTTGTATGCATGGCTAAATACTTATTTTGCCATGGTTGTATGTATATATTTAATAATGATATATTATACAAAGTAGTGTCTTATCGCCTACTGTATCAGTTTCATTTGTAAACAGCCGCCTCTTAGATAGCGATTTGCGGCCATTTTGTTGGAGACAATTTTTTATACGTATGGACTAAAGTAGTCGGCTATCTAATATTTTTATATATCTGTGGTTCAAACGCAAACATTCGTCGATAATCGACGAATATTTTAGATCTGTGTATGATTCGATATAATATGCTTATATTATGGCTATCGCTATATCTTTAATTTTCAATTATCAAGCTATTGGATTTGGAAAGCTATAATGGTATATCATTTGTTGTAAAAATTTCTGATACGTTTTAGATACGTTTTATAATAATTGTACTCAGTACTTACTGTTAAATTTTCTAAAATTATAAAAATGAAAAGAAAATATGAATATTTTTTGACGAATAAGAGTATAAGAAGTCGCGGGCCTGCGTTTTATAATAAAAATAACACTTTATCAAACAACCCCATATTTTGATGTATTGATGTATAATGTATATACTATGCATAACATTTTTTAATGTATACCCCCCCCCCCCCCGCATAGAAAATAGTTGTGTACGACACTACGTACGTGCAACGACGTAAGTTTTGTATTATATATTTTATTCTTATTTTA
>NC_042495.1:110118249-110119922 GCF_005508785.2 Acyrthosiphon pisum
TTATTTGTATTGCTTAGTTAATTAACTATTTGATTAAAATATTAACATTACAAAATTCTATCAGCGCATACATATTATAATTCTTCAAATTGTAAGTAATTGATTAAAATATCTTCTATGATGATTATTGTTTAAAATATTGTATATCGATCAAATAAATCTTTGAATTGTTATTAATGTGCATTTATAATCCGTAAATATACTTAATAGTGTGCATCTAAATAAAAAATTTTACACTAATACTAATAACACTAATAGGTAAACTAATATATATTATTTCAGACCCTTATATCACACAACTCATGGAACATGGTAATTATTAATAAAGTAGTTACAATACGTAGATCTGGCATTTAATATAACATTTTAAAATTAATTAAAAAACGAACTAAGTACCAATAACACGTTCTTTAATTATTATATTCAAAAATATAATAATATATGTTTTTTATAATAAAAAAATTAATTTAAATCAAACCGTTTTTATTTTTATTTTTTAGGTTCAGGGACTTCTCCAGTAAATGTATGTTATAACCTAAATGAATGATAGATTTAATTAATACATAAAAAAAAATTTTTTATATATTATATACTTGCACTTTTAAAATTATGATGGTTTAATGTAAGAAATTTTATTCTTTATTAGGTAAAACGATTTTATATTTTATATTTATGATTTATATAATCTTATTAGATATATTAATAATATTGTTTTATTTGATAGAGGATAGTTTTTCTATATTATATTATGTATTATGAATATTTATAATAATGTCTCACCATCATTATATACCTTTCTTTTATTTTACAATTAATACGTGCACATGTGATAAACATTATTTATTTATTTAACGGGCGAAGCCCTTTTTGACATAATGTATATTAAAATTTAAAAGTAAATTGTAAATGTAAATAAGTACATGAATAATCAAATATATACAACAATTAAATAAAGAAAACAATCGTCAACACGAGCCTTAATGCCGTGTGTCGGCACTCGGCAGTGTCGTATTACGATCGTTGATCGATTGTTTTGTGTCTGATATGGGTAGCGTTCCATGGCAAACAAATTATATTTAATAAGTAATATTACGCCATTATAACGTTTAATTATTAATATTATTTACATTTCTAGGTTGAAACAATTGTTTCGTTTTTATATAGGTACATTTACTTTAAATATAGTGTCAAGCAAAGCTAATATAAACTGAGAATAAATTTCAAAATAACTTACAAATTTCATTTTTGTCTCTTCTCGTCAAATCCATCACAAAACACTCGGCAAATATTTACCCATGCACCTCGTTTTTTCTTCTGGCCATGGTAATTTTCGACAGCGACATTCCATATCTTAGGATAATTTTTACCTCACCAATAAATAATTCAATGTCCAAATCCTCTTGATTTCCTGCCATTTGCGCGATTTACGAATTAAAAAACCCGTTGTAAAATAAAATATGCACTGACCAATATGATACAATGTACTGAGCGACCACAAGTGACGGCACGGTGACAATACACAAAAAAGTCGTTCCTATGGATGTCATTATTTTTCAACTGCTATTATATAACTACTTACGAGGAACCTTGTGAAATATATTTAAATTAAATATTCATAGTATGGATATACTTGATATACTTTTTGAATGAATATCAGCCAGTCAAATAATTTG
>NC_042495.1:110121321-110123328 GCF_005508785.2 Acyrthosiphon pisum
TGAAATCTTTTGGTTTTGTTAAGAACTGTTTAATCTCGACTTCAATAGGGCAAAAGTCAATAATACAAGTTAAATACTCGAGTAAAAATAGAATAGTTTCCATGAAACTATAAGAGTCATAGTTTATACAAATAAATTTAATATTTTAATATCAATTTAGAATAGATTGACCGAAAAAATATAAATATTACGAAAAAAAGCATTTATACAAAAAAATTATTAAAACATGCATTTATATGCCCTAACCCATGAAATATGCAAAAATATGCAAAATAAGATTTGGTATTTGAACTATAAATAAGTCAAAACAAATTTTTGCCGAATCCATTTTCTATACAGTATAACAAAAAAAACATGCAAATGCATTAAATTCACAGCCCTGGTAATAACTATTTCACTACGTACAATAAAAAATAATCATAAACGTTTTATTTTTTATAATTTTAATTAGAAGGACTTCATTTAAAAAACAACTGAGTTTTTTTGTTAATGTTTTTAGTTACTATGTTATATTCCACATTCTAATAGGCATTTTAAAATGCAATAGTGTATAGTAACTAAAAAAAAAAATTATTTAATTGATAAAAAATATTGTTTATTAGTATTTAAACACAGTAAATTTGTTTAAAACGCTATAATTAATAATATTATATAATATCAAAGTTTCAACCATTTAAATAAAATACTTTTTCTTTTATCAGTGATTTAAGATATGAAAAACTTAAAAACTCGATTTTCTCAAAATCATGAATTTTTAGTTACTTCGCTAATGTACTCACAGTGCGTTATGTGAAACGTTGAATTACATTTTCAAGTTTTAAAATTTGAATTTTGTATTTTATTTTATTTTTTAGTTTCTTATTCTAAAGTGTCTATAAAATATTATTCGTTGGGTCCAAAAGCTTGAAAACTAAATACAAAGTTTGTTGGCGCCACGAGAAGTATTTTCCAATGTCATCACAATCTTTCTTAAGGGTATAATATAGTTTTTTTTAAAATAATATGACACTGGGCAGTCACCCTACTATTTGTTTGTATAATATGATGAGATTCGGAACACAGTCAGTCAGCACTATCGTGAGTCGATCGTCATTCGCCACGAATAAAACGCTGCACCAAGCACGTTTGACGTCGGGAGGCGTACGACTGTATCGGCCGGATCTATGTATTATGCAAGGCGCGGGTCAGACTGGTTCGGTGACAAGGGACACCGGTTGCAATAATATACAGTTTCAAATTGCTCAAAACGAATCTTCTTGATGACCCGCGTATTCGGTGAAAATTAATAAATAAGCTGCCGGACCACTTGCGGCCGACTCGCCCGGCGTCGGTGCCGTGTTCTATGATAGACTCGGCTGGCGCCTGCCGGTCTGTCGCAGAACACGGCACCGCATACGGACCTACGACGACAGAACGCAGTGGACGTGGCTTCAAGAGCAGTAGCAGCAGCAGCAGAAGTCAACGCAGCGGGCGAGACCAAGCTTATAAATACGAGTGCGGAGCACCAAATCTCATCAGTGTGTACTGTGTTCAACGGAGCTTTCTGCAGCAGCAAGACCCTCCCAGGGCAGACTTGCACAGATAGATTTCATACACATTATTATTACGATTCAAATCTAACATAAATTATTGTATTTTCGTTACTGCCGTAGTACCTTTATTAATAAATTATAATATTTACTCTACATTGAATATACCAAAAAATACAAAAATACAGTCCACTCAAATTTATTTCCTCATCGGAACAAAGTTCCTAAAAAAGTTGATATAATAGCAGTTGAAAAATAATAAATACATTGGGGTGGTTTTTTTTTATAAGCATATGAAGTTCAAATGCTGACAAAAATCAACATTTTGAAAAATTTGAAAATATTATTCAGTTAGAAATTCATAAAAGTTTTTCCTTTTATTGGTAACATTAGAGACATTGATAGAAGATTCCCCTTAAAAAGCTTACTGGAAAGTAACATTATTTTAATAAGAGTATTTGTTGAGTAAAATGTAATG
>NC_042495.1:110123378-110140922 GCF_005508785.2 Acyrthosiphon pisum
CATTGAATTCAGATTTATCCTACACTTCACTAGGACTAAAAATCTAGGAGACTCGGGTCGTAATTAATATTGTCATGGTCCTTTAGATAGGGTCATTGCATGAACAATTAGTCTTACAAGTGCTAACCTAACCTTTATATTACGGGAAACCAATCCTAGGTATATTAAATTTAACCCTATTGAGTAGACGCAGGGGCGGATTTACCCATAGGCCACCAAGGTACTGGCCTAGGGCGCAATATTTTTGGGGGCGCAATTTTTTAGTTTATTTTTACTTTTTAGTTTTTCATAATTTCATAATTCTATTTACCTACATTTATATTTTATATTATTTTTTTTTCGTATACAACTTGCATGAAACTGGAGAATGGCTCACGTAGTCACATCGCAGTAACGTTTTAATTTATAAGCTATAATAACCTTGCCGTTTGAGTTTATCCTGCGACCAGCGCGCGCCGCCACCGCTAGAGGTTCGACATCGACACTCGACGAGGCAGTTGCCGGTGTTGCCTATGTTAATGCATGGGAGATGGTATACGGGTGTGCGGCGTAAACACGTACAATATTGTGAATGGCGCATGCGCAAAACGCCAGCCAAGGCGGTCAAATATACTGCCTCGGGCCGCTGAGTACATAACTACCACGAACTAAGATAGTACTATCTTAGTTCGTGATAACTACATAGTACATTGTATATAGCCGCTCTACTAGCTAGGCGGGGGACAGCTGCTCGCACAGTGCTAAGTGGAATGACCCGCCTCACCACGCACCAAGCACCACAATTAGAATACTGGAATTAATTCTGGAAATCAGGTATCTTGATAAAGTAATTAATAATAATGAACATTGCGACGAAATCTGCTAATCGATTACGATTATAGAAACTAGAGTGCTCACCACCAAATCATAGATAATTTTGCTACAGATAAATCAAGGCGCAAAATGATTTAATTGTTGTACAAGTGTACAAATGTACCTATGCAAAATTCTATTAATATTTATTTGTTTAGTTGGTATGTATAAATATAAAAATACCTAAATAAAATTTTTATAGTTTTGTTTTAGTTCATGGAACATTACTCCCCCCCCCCCCGTGGTAGCACGCCAATGTTCGGGGCGCTAGTGTTGTAATACCTAGGGGCGGAAAAATGGTAAGTCCGCCTCTGAGTAGACGGCTAGCATCGGTCTTACGTAGAAATAAATTATTAATGAATCTTATATATCTAGAATTTTTCTTGTGAATTCGAGGTTCGATAAGGTCTAAAAATTACGATACCCTTATACATATATGCAGTGGTCGGAGTAGCGCGCTAATTGTAGCGACGCTACAGTAGCACGCCACTTTGAATGTAGCGATTAACATATCGTCGCTACAATATATATAATGTAGCAAAATACTATAGCGCGCTAGAAATTTACGTTTAGCGTAGTGAAAATTTTCATTATTTTATCGCTACTTCTAACCAATTTCATGACAGTTAAAATATTATGATGTATGTTTATTTATTTAATTAAGATGACTAGATGAGTGTATTTTTGAATTATTCGGGTTTAATCTGTACTTCACTAATCATTAATCATAGACTATAGATAAGACTATAATCATAAGAGCATTATTACAATGTTATATTTTATATTATTGAATACAGAACCATAAATAATAATTAATATATTAGTATTTTATTATCATTATTTTTATTTTCGGCATTCGGCATTTTCCGTGTTTCTTTTAAGTATTAAATTTGATATGTAAAAAAACAGTATTTTAGATTCTATGTATCATTTAATTCAGATTTAAAACTTCCATCACAATGACCTACACAACGACAAGGTCCACTTGACACTTATGCTATACAGCTGAGCGTAAGATGTTCTAGATCCATGCTTGCCATCAACTTTTTTAAAAAATGTTTAGCAATTGAAAATTCTTTGTAATCACTAATCCCCTTGCTGTATGAAATCCTTTCTCCCAGTGACCGAATGTCTAATCAGTACAAACTACTAATTGGCAATTTTCAATAAAATGTTTATCTGTCTTGAGTTTGGTACAAAAATACACGAGATACATTGAATAAACCTGCCTTATGAAATTACAAAAAAATAGTGTTAGGTTTAATAAATAATGACCTGCAAATACTCAAGTGAATATCTAAATAAATAAAAAATTTTTCAAAAAATGTAACGAAAATGTAACTTTAGCGATAGCGAGCTACTTTTTGGGGGGGAGTAGCAGTAGCGTTAGCGTGCTACAAAAAAACAGTAGCGTCCCGACCACTGCATATATGTCTATGTGTACCTGATATTATGAGGAGGGTGAGTAGCTTATGAGACATAACCACCAAATAAAAGAAAGCGTTTTTGATCCCTTTCAATCCTTTGGATGTCTCTCAGAATATAGGGAGACCATATTGTTACAAGTGGGATGACAAGTAGCTTTTTACTCGTAAAGTTTAGATAAAGATTTAGTAATAAAATTACAAAAACACGTCTAATCAGTTATCACCAAGTTTTTTATTGAGTTGAACATATACAGACAATGACACTGTCTCCATTCTCCACTGTCTATTTTACACTCCTCTTGTTCCTTATATCTTAAACTAACTAGTTAACGAATAAGAGGAACGGTCGGAACGTAGATAGGGTTGTTGTCGTCGAAACGATATTATGACGATAACACCAAAACTCCGGCACACCATAATTACGAGATGATAAGCATACTAAGTTAAGGCCGACACGAGACATTATCATTCCTTATTATTATTATTATTATTATTATTATTATCTTTGTTTCATATTTTACGTAATTTTATATTTTATAGTTATTTTTTGTTTTTTTTATATGAGCTCAATTTCGCAGTGCGTCGAGTCATAGAGCTTTTATTATTATAAATTAATGTTAGCTTGCTATTTTGTAGCAGTGCAATTTATTTTGTTATCTCTATTATATATTATATTGTGTTACATTGTGCATTATTTGGCCGAACCAAGCACTCCAACAAATCTACATTTTGTAAGTTATTCACATTTTATATATGCACCTGTGTCTACGGACCTATTTGTTAGTGTCGCCTGGTCAGCAGACAATCGTCAATCGGTTACCTAATCATTACACGTAAGTCCGCCAGCACCGGGTGATGAGTGAGAGGCCACCTAGATCGACCAGAGCTACCACAGAATTCAGTCACCATAGTCATCGTGTCCTGCCTTAATTATTTAAGATAGTCCGTAAGTGTTGTTATGTCAAAATAGTTTTGCCCAATGTCATGTGAGCCCTGTGAGTTATTGCCCCACATAGAATCAACCACAGGATTTTTCCCTTCAACTAAATCGTACAGCCTTCATCCACTCCGTGTATGTATAAATTGTCTTCTCACTAATCATTCCTTGATATTCCTATAATCTGTGTTTTGTCGTCTGTGATCTATCTCTAGCATCATAATTGCGTATGACGCGGCCGAAAGTTGAGTTGACTATCCTATAACGTTTTTCAGTGTAATATTTTGTACTAGAAACCACTATAATATAAAAACTCAAAGCGAAATATCTACCAAGAATGAAAATTATATAAGTTCTCGCGAACTGAGGAACGTGGGGATCTGAGATAAAAAGTCTCCTCAGAATCTACAAATCTCTTAATCTCTCGGTAATCTACTACGGTTCTATATAATAAAATAATGCACTCAACACCATTAATCCTATTCATAATCAAAGTATACATCTGGCAAATGTAGCTTTTAAGACTATCCCGGTAAATAGTGTCCTATGCAATGCTGGTATATTCCCTCTTGAACTAAGTCATCATAGTCATATACCTAATTAAATAAACATCAAGAATTAAAAGCCTGCATAATCATATATCCAGCAAGATACCCCACAATCCTCTCTCCACCAACTCACTCAACAACATGATAACAATTTTTGAACATTTAAAAATTATCAGTGCAAATCTTGGCCTCTAAACACAAACAAACCTTGAGCAAAATACAAAGTTTATCTACCCCTTGGCTGTGGTCTCCCCATATCAATACTCCACTGACAGCATTGTCATCTGCAATCTCTTCTTGGAAATAATGCCCCAACAATACTCCAGCAGTACATCTATATACACTGAGGCATCTAAAAATTCTAAAAGAATGTTTTTTCGGCAATCATAGGACATAAAAATTATAATATTTCATTTCTTCCCAGCACCAAAATATACACAGCGGAGCCTATGCTATCTTCGAAGCACTGATAATCGCCTTCTCCTCAAATTCAGATTCTTTCGCTATCATAAGTGATTATCTGAGTGCCTTAAAGCCAATTTCAAATCTCTATCACTTAATCTAAGGAAGTAAAGCATCTAAAGAAGGAACTAGTGCAGCATATCCACGAGCTGACATCAACAACCAATAAAACAAACACTTTCATGGGGTCCCTTTCCGCGTCGATATTTCTGGCTACAAAACAGCAGAAAAAGTCACAAGTGAAGCTACACTTCCTTACAATGACTTACCAAACCTACTTACCTAACCACATCAAAAGAGTTACTTGACACCATTATTCCCAAGACTCTACACTTTTTAACAATCAAAAGTACCATACGAACGATGGAATAAAACCTGCTTGTGGTCACCGAAATGAAATAAGTTATGGTGTCTTGCACTACACTCTGAGCATTTTTTTGGGCTCATACATTCACTCGCCATGCGCGCGTAGAAGCAGTTAAAACAACGTTTCAGATCTTTAATTATTTGATAACGTTCGGTTGGTGTCTTTTCTCTAAATAATGGACAATGTATTAACAAATGGCCTGGGTGATTATTGCATACTTGACACGTGTAAATTCTCTTCTCCGGTTGATTAGTGCTTAAAAAAATCAATCAAATCTATTAAATACCCATTTCAAGAAATATTTAATAGAATAATAGAAAATTAAAAAATAAGTAATGAACTTCCTTCTCAATTATTCTCTCAAATTCCTTCCTTATGCAATGAAATCATACATAGAATTCCTTCACCATTTTTTAATACTAATGATGTACTATTTGAAAAAATTATTTTACCATTTTCTAATACATCAATAAATATTTACAAAGAAAAAGATAAATACATAATGTTAACAAATAGTAAAATCGTATCTGTTCAACAATGTTGAATCAACATATTATTCTGTCTCAGAACAAACCAGCGTGTTTAATTGTAAAACAGTTCTTTAGTTTTTCAGAATTTACTACTGTACCATTATCATCTTTTAAAATTGGTGTGTACATCATTGACACTACTAAAATGTCTGAATTGTTTTGTGCAAATTTAACTGAAATTACATACAAATGTGTTTTTATTAGGATGTCAAACAATTTAGCATTGATTTCTTTTTTGAACCATGCGGTATAAATTAGGTTATCTATATTTTGTTTTATGTTTTTGTAATATCAAGCTAATTATAACTACATCAAATAATTTACATGTATTTTTTATTTATTTTATATTTTTTTTATTAGTTTTTATATTATATTAGTACTAAAATACTTATAAATGTTTAATGTTTCCCATAATAAATTGTTATTCATTTCTAAAAAAACGATTTTTATTAGTATTTATTATAAAAAGTTCAATGTTCAAAACGAGTTTGTATGCCTATTATGTTTTTAATGAAACGACCATATTACAGTAATTTGAAACATTACATGGACGTATTGTGTGAAGATTACTTTTAAACATTTTGGCAACCTCAATTACACTTGTAAGACACTATATAGAATATCCAACCACATTATGTATAAAATAATATAATAATTATATTAACAATTAAAATAATATAATAATTATATTAACAATTACAATAATATAATAATTATATTAACAATTATTGTTTAACGTGTAATAAAATATTATATATATATGTATGCAAAAAAAAAAACAGCCAAACTTAAATATAGATAATCTCCATTTAGTGAAATTTTATGTTTGATAAAATATTTATTTGAATACAACAAGCCCCGTTGATAATATTATCCCAAAATACTATTTATTGAATATCTTTATGAAACGTGTTTTTTTTCCTAACCACGATACATTTAAGCGTTAATAAAGTTTCACCGTGTTTAAATATTAGTATCTAGCATAAAATAATTATTCATAGAAAATCAGCTTAAAGAAAAAAAAATAAAACATTATCACACTTGTAAGGAATCATACAGAATATTCAACCAAATTAAGTATAAAATAATATAATTATTTAACGTGTGATAAAATATTAATAATAAATGAATATCCTACAGTAAATAAGTGTATAAATAAAACTCACTTTTATTATTATTCTGGTGACTAATGACTATGGCGGTGATGACGATGATTATGATAATGATTATGATGATGGTGATTATGATAATGATCGGTAACGTATGATAATGATCACAAATTCGAATCTATATAATATTAAAAATGAGTGTACACAGAAAATTATATACGCGAACCATATACGATTTAAGGAAATATAATAATAATAATAATAAAAATAATAATATTAATAAATTATTAATAATAGTACCTACTATTATTATTGTAGGATAAATTTAATATGTAACTCACTTTATATAACGCGGTGTTGATGGTGATGATATAATAAAAATAAGTCAGTGCTGGAGATGACGTTGTATGCGTATTGGGCTGATGAAGGCGACCAAATTATCATTCACTATAATTTAATTAACTTAATGACATCAGAGACACTAACACCCAGCCACCCCCCTTGATCACGCTATATTCGACCGCAACGATCCGTGTGAGTGTGAAAATGTCCCTGCATCGGCATACTTTGACGGGCAGGCAGAACAATGACACCCCATTGTTCGATAAATATTATTAGCAAATACAGCAATAATTGCAGTGATTGCATACTTTTTTTTACGATTTCTTGTCTTATGCATGTGGGATCAAATATCATATATACCGACTCGCCGCATATAATATATATATATATATATATTATGGCTGATGAATGATGATCGAACAGTGCAAATTGTTAATGTATTACCACACGATTATGGCACTATATTATATGTGTATGTGGATGTGAACATTTTCGTTCAAATAAAAAACTCTACGACTGTATAGTATAATATGTATGTGTTTATTCATTAAAATATAATATTATTTAAAAAAATTAAACATTATAATATAGAAAATCAAAAAAAAATATTAGTCTACGAATTATTTATAAGCCATCCGCGTAATGCAAAAACTCTATGATATGTACATTGCGTGCGATCTAAGTCCATATGATATATACAGCACGGAGATCCTTAGTCACAGTTTTCAACACGATTGCGAGAATAGTTAATATTATAATTAATAGAATTATTATTAGTATTATCATTGTAATTATCGTCAGTAGATGACATATAAAGTCGATCCAGCTGATTTAATCGAGGGCAGTCGTGATCCACACCCAATTCGACGCCATCGACTTCCGGAATGAAATCTTGTATAATCTTACGTTTTTCTGCACCTTTGACGTAGACACACTTGAAATGTAGTGATTTTAAAATTCTTTCAATTTGCGAATATTCCACGTCACCGCAATCCAATGAAAGCTGATGATAGTTACGACTTACGATACAACCACATATTCACCACTCTGCTTTTAGCAGTACACGGTGTTTGATTGTGTTTGGAAATATAATAATGACTACCGCGGCTGTTTACATCGACAATTGACATTTATTTTATAAGATATTTAAAATTCAAACCTAGTATGCATTGAATATCTATGATAGCCGACGCCATAATCCACTTCGTCGCCACTATAATAAATAGTTTACCATTCTAATTACATCTAGCATGTTATCAGTACTGCGGATCTGGGACTAATTAAGGAAAAAGACTTGCTCTCGGACAGACCGGCATAAATGTTCTAGATTCCGCGTGTAGAGACCACGATATAGCTTACGAGAAAAGTAATTCTCTTGAAAACATGTGAAAAGTGAAAACACACAGGAGCGTTCGATCGAGAAAAAATAAAAATAAACTACCTCGTGTGATAAAAGTCCCTAAAACCGCTGGCTCACTAGCGTTAATCCCTATATTGGCTGGACTTTCGGCGTTGGATTCGCTGGCGGGCGGGGTGTCTAACATCATGAAGACAATACGCAGTATAAGATCGAACAGCGGATCGCCTATAAAATTAGGTAGAGGCATGTATCTAAATCCACATAAAAGTGGGGGTTCGTATACTATTGCCCGGAAATCGAATGTTTGCGGTTCGCACAAAAGCACCGGTAATGGACTGAAGAAGAAGGTTGCTTTAAAAGGAAAAAAATATCATCGACAAAATTAAAAAACTAAAAATCAGTGTCCACAGTTCGCAAATCGAAAAAAAACAAATACCGGTAGAAAATCGTCGAGAACAAAAAACTAATTTTACCCAATCGCGCTCTTTATGCTTTCGAAATTGTTAAATACGCTAAATTTAAGAAAATACGTCATTTCAGAAGTGTATATTGCATAGACAGATTGCCCGCCGCCGGACCTAATCACACGGAATACGCGGTCGTTAACCTCTACTTTGAAAAAAATAAAGGCACGCATTGGGTGTGTTATAAAAAAATCGGGAAATCAGTTTTTTATTACGACAGCTACGGTGACCTTCGCCCGCCGCCACAATTAGTGAAGTATTTCAAAGGCTGTGTTATCGAATTTAATTATGAACGTCATCAATCATACAATACTTTCAACTGTGGACATTTATGTTTGACATTTTTAACCGATAAACAACAATTATATTATTATTCTCAGACACTATCACTGTGCGGAAACAGCTCCGAATTAGAATGTCATTTTTTCCCACCCATAGAAGTGGGTGACAAATCTAAAATCGGGCTTCTAAGCATGCAAATTGCAAACATATAATTCAATACCTAACGTCGAGACTGGGTGCGATACTCTGCATATTATTCACGATGAACAGTTCGAGATAACTAAGATTAAAATACCTACTGGGTGTTATGAAATATTTGTTTTAGAAACTAAAATACGTGAACTTTTAAAGGACATCGGCGTGCATTATTTCAGTTTGTCGACTAATAGCAGCACATTGAAATGTACTATGCATTGTAATAGTGATATCGATTTAAACATCGAAAATAGCATCGCGTCGTTATTAGGCTTCGATAAGCGTATTTTGGTACGCAATCATAGACACGAGTCCGATCGCGTAGTGAAAATTATGAACGTTAATACGATAAAATTCGAATGTAACTTGGCTTTAGGTTCATTCAACAACGGATGGAAATCGCATACGATACCTACATGAATCTTATCCGATCGTGCCACCCGGTTATAAAATAGTTGAAATACCTACCTAAATACAATGTGTTGTATAAACTGAAAACAAACACGATTGATTTCGTACGAGTTTCATTGATCGATCAAAACGGAAAGTTAATTAATTTTCGCGGTGAAGCTGTAAACATCAGACTGCTTATAAAAAATGGGTTTGAAATTTAATGACGGTAAATATGCTGTGAACAGTGGTGAGGCACGCATTAAACCTATGACCGTTGACAGGCACACACCACAACACGTCACAGCTGTTCATAGAAAAATTAATCGTAATAATAATAAAAAAAACAAAGCGCTGACGCTCGATAATCGTAATGTTTTACGCTTGATCGCAAACAAGTAGTCATTTTTTATTTGTTACTTTATATTATACATAAACATTATGGATAAATCGTTCTTAAACGTGGGTGGTGCGTATGTAAATGAATCACCTATTCGGGAAATGTTTGTACATTCTTTCCTACCATTTTCCACGAGTGCTCTGGATAATGGAGACGAAATCTGTATCGCAATTAAAAATCGGGACGTGCATACGCTACCGAGCGAAAGTTATACCTACATCGAGGGCAAAATAACGAAGCCTGATGAAATGAAGGCAGCAATAAGCTTAGCCCATAACGGGTTGACGAATTTATTTAACGAGATGAAATATGAGATAAACTCTATCGAAGTACAACGGGTTAAAAAAACCTGGTATAACTAGACAGTGCGAAGAAGGGTTATTGTTCGTATTCGCCTCCCGACGCGAATATCATGCAAAACGCTGCTTGGGATATCACTAGCAATAATACTAATTTCATTAAAGACAGTTCAGCGGATGTATACCGTTAAAGTATGTTTTCGGTTTTTGCGAGGACTACAAGCGGATACTGGTGAATTGTAGTTAACAGCTGATTTTGAATAGATCGATGTCAGATTTGAGTTCATTACATTTCACTGCCGTTGCGGGGGAGGATTTTTCGAGCGTATCGGTTAAGGCTATGGTGAAAAAAGTCAAAGTACAGCTGACGCGGGTGTCGTGGAAAATACCTGTTATTAAAGTCGACGACCGAGACAGATTGAAACAGTTGAACATCATTGACAGTAAAAAAATGTTAAATTGTGCATTTAAGAATTGGGAGTTATGTGAGTATCCAAATTTACCGCATACGAGGATGGTGAAAACATGCTCACAGGTAGAGAGACCTAGGTGTTTAATAATAGCTTTTGTCACGAATGCACCTGGTACTGCGGCAGACGGTTATAACGTTGATTACGACGCGTGCTTGCTGACAAACGTGAAAGCATATATTAATTCAGTCGAATTCCCGTATGAAGATTTCAACGAAAGTTTCGATAAAAATCTGTTCACCATGTTCTACCAGAATTACGTCGATTTTCAGAATAGTATATTTTGTGGCAAGGGCGGGAAGTGAGCCACACATACTATTTTTTGTCACGCCCCTGCGTTCATGGAAAAGGTTATGCAGGGATCTATGCAACAATTATAGACTATTCTACAAAATATGTTTAAATGTTAATGCGTCATGCAAAGAGGTTATACTATAAATTTAAGATGTGACCAAAAGTTTATGTTTTGGAAGGACCGTGGTAGGTATACATTTTAGTTTCTGGTTGTGCATGGGATACGCGCCCGGCGGCCGGCACTTTTGGGGATTTCATCTTTTCCGCCCGGCACTTTTGGGGATTTCTTCTTTTCCGCCCGGCACTTTTGGGGATTTCTTTCTTTTCCACCGGGCACTTTTGGGGATTTCCTCTTTTCCGCCCGCTGGACTGAACGGAAAAAGGTTGCTTTCGAACACTTCAACCGTGGTCAAAAACCAAACTTACGGTGCAGGCGTGACAAAAACATTATTTTGAGCGATTTAACGCCCAACCGTGTCTTACGAGGAAACAGTATAAAGAGCCCATTTATCTGTATAGATTGTTCGCGTCAAAATGATGACGCCAAGACTTCGAGTATCGACTTATGCATTGAGATAGAAGCAATAATTGATAATTTCCCAGACAATACGGCCGCCTACTGTCTAGTATACACGATCGCAATGTTCAATATAACCCATTTACGGGCGAAGTGAGAAAAATATAATTCATGTACCTATATATGTATATTGTATACATATATGTATGTTTGTATTTATGTTTTTCCTTAAAATGTTTACTATTATATTATGATGGAATTATAATAATAATTATAATATAATATAATATGACGTGTTGTACGATATCTGATATCCGTATTAACAATGCTCCTTGGAATAAATAATAATAATAATAATTAATACAATGCGTTTTGTTTTTTCTATGTAATATTATAATATATTATATAGTGATTTTGACAGTATATGTAGTATGTATAGAAATCTTATTTCGCAATAATACAATGTGCAATATGAATGCGATGTTATGTAACTATGTACCAACGTTGTATCAAATTTGTCGTATTCTACCTATGGTGGATTAATATAATCAATTAATACAAAATCCTAACCTAACCTGTTGCATCACTGTTGTATTTTTTACATCCAGATTTCCTACTTTTTCAGTGGATTTTCCTAAAATTTTGTTTCATAATAACCTTCTTCGTGATATACTCTTTCGCTTACAAAAAATCAAAAAGATCTGATAAGTAGTTCCAGATTTGACTCTGTACAAAGATCTTCATTTCACATTTATATAGTGAGACGATATAATATATAATATACTGACAAAAAATAATAATACAAATCAACAAAGGTGCCCGTAACCAAGCAATATACAATACACAATTATTACTTAAATCCACAACTTAACTTGTTGTTTTTGGCCATGTCAACAGGTGTTCACTTAAAAGGCCATAACTCCGGAATCACTTATCACACAGCGTACAAACTTCACAAAAATCATCTACATATCAATCTTATTATGCCGTGAAATTTTTATCAAATCGGTTCGGTGGATCTTGAGTTATAAAATGTATTCAAAATGTACAATAATTTTTCTTACCTCGGGTCGGCGGTTGATGACCCGTGTGGAATTCGGTGTACAGCAACACATCAATAATTTGTATAAGAAAACACCGCTGATCCATCAATTTCTTCGAGTCTGATCGGCTGTAAAAATAACGTATGATATATTATCATTTATAATACAGTATACCTAATATAATATAATAATATATTACCCATTCTACGACGTCAGCGGCGGCAGCGGTGTCATCGCCGTTGATCGGATAGTGTGTACCGTTTTCGCGCATTTTTTTGTGCCATCACTCATCGAGTTGTTTGTGTGCAAAAAAATTGATCTGGTTCGTGAAACTGTATTGATTTTTCGGGACGATATTCATTGTCGATAAATCGCTGTGGATATTGTAGATGATCGCTGTAATTTCTTCAACGGACGAGGATTTTTCCACGGGTACATTTGCGTATAAATATGTGGCCATAAGATCAGTTTGTCCCATCACCATGTGACGTACAATGTCAGATTTGCATGAATGATGACTAGGGCGGGAGGGGGTGAAGCGGGGGGTATCCAGAACCAGCTATTTCATACTACTCAGCTGTTTAAAAAGCACGAAGAACATACAAAAAACCATTCATTTTTATGTATAGATATGATTGTAATTATTTTTGACCACCAAATTAATTTTCCCAAAACATATTATACATGAAAACCTTGCCAGTGACTCAACCGATACATTAGTGAAAGCCGTAAGGGATACATATTTATATGTACCTACTATAATGTAGCTTATATAGGTTATAGGAATCTACTACGAAATATAAACATATATATGTTTAAAAACTATTTTCATTGGTGTTTAAATATGATTTAAATAATGATTGAATATGCGCCGAAAAATATATAATATATTAAAAAAAAAAAAAAAAAATGATTCATATAAAATATTAAACACGAATACACGAATACGCGAAACGATAGGGCTGTAGACGGACGGACAGACACCAAAAGCGTAATAACAATAATTAAAATCTTTCAATCGGATTATTAAATATTACTAATATGGCTACACGACAGTCGGGCAGTTTTGAATTACTACAAAATAAGAAAATCGATACTTGAGAAATCGAGTAAATATCCAATATTGAACGACATCGAATACGCAATAACCATTAATAGCTCTCAATCGGGTTGTTGATATTAATAATATGGCAAAATAAAAATAGAGTCATAATAATTTTTATAAGCTGATCCCGCACACTTTGTTGCACGTAAGATGTAACAAATGACAATTCTGAAAAAAATTGTGATTGTACAACTCCTTTTGGGTGTATCTCGCTGCAGAAAGTGCAACTCGGCCACACCCGGTCAACAATGTGTGAAAGTTCGAATGTATGCACGGTTGATCTACCCGATTGGCGATTGACCAGCGCCAACCAATATAAGTAGTATAAGAATGCCGATCCTGGGACCACCTCCTGTATACAAACAAACATTAATTTTTATTTGTATAGATATTATTTTAAGTGTCACACAATTAATTTTTCCAAAACGAACTGCAAATACAAATATTCCCCGTGACTCAGCCGATATATATTAGTGAAAACCGTATTAAAATCCGTTGAGTACTTTTTTCTTAAAACTTTCCTTTTGTATAAATTATCTTAGTATACATAGATAACATGGATAAAAAACCGTTTTCTATAAAAGGCTGAATAGATATAATAATTTATAACACTGCAATGTAAATATTTTGATGTACTTATCACTAATTTACATTTATGTTGAAAGAGTTAAAAATTGAGTGAGGACTATCGATTCAGTGTATATTTTTAGGTAGTTCCATTGGATGGAAAATTGACAACAATGTGTGAGGCTTTAAGTATTGTACACCTAACAAAATAATATATCATATTTTAAAATATGCTTCGGCGGTTCTTATTTGTACACATGGAAAATATCAACTTCATAGCGTATACATTTGTCGTAATGTTAAATATGTATAATATATTAAACATTTACTAAAATAGTATATATTTGAACCTTTTATAACAAAATCTTACTGGGAAATTCAGCACCAACTCTTATGGTGGCTTATAACAATAAACGGTATCGAAATATAATATGCAGATATTACGTATGTAAACACACTATGATTTTTGTAATATTCAATGTGTATAGTATTATATTAAACATTCACTAAAATAATATATTATATTTTGACCTTTTATAACGGATTTGTACTAGGAAAATCAGCAATAACTCTTATGATGGTTTACAACAATGACTGGTATCGAAAGATATGCAGATATTATTATGTCAACACACTAGGTATACAAAAACAATTTAACATGTGGTCCAAACTACAAAAGAAAAATATAACCAGCACTTACGACTAAGTTGCAATGAAAATGTGTTAAATGTTCACAGAGTAATCCACATTGCGGGACCTTAGTAACGTTATAGTTAACAATATCGTGTCGAAAGAAGTTTATATATTCTCCATCCCATAATATATATTAAATAATTGTTATTTTATCTACCAAAATATGCCATGATGGATTTTAATCGGGGATTGCATTTGAAGGGAAAAAATTTGTGATGATTTATTTTGAATCGAAACGCTTTGAATCAAAACAACTTTTGTGTTTATTGTTTTTTTATAACTCAACAGAACTAGTTGATAATAAACAAATTATAAACAAAATATATATTTTCATATTATGATATGGACAATGGATATGACATGAATGGTATAATAATGTTGTCATATTTTATGCATATAATATGTTGAAAATTAACCAAAAAAATGTATTTTTTTTTTTTTTATTACAACATTTTATGGAAAAATTCGCATCAGTCAGTAATAGAAAATATTCAAAAACTTTCTATCAAAAAAGAAACAATTTTACTTTAATGAGTTTATTGGTTTTTATAAATTGTGATATAATAACAATTTATTAAATTTTCAAACTTTTTCATTGAGTATAAAAACGTTATCGACATTTTTAGAATAAATACTAAGTAAAATAAAATATAATATTTTTAAATATATATAAATAGAAAGAAAAAAATAATTTTCTAAATATTTAGCACATGAAGATTGTAAAATAAAAAATGTTAGGGTTTCATGTTAAGTAGAATGTTTTATTCGTGGTTAGAATGATTCGGATGATTTAAAAAAAATCATTCTGGTTATTTGGGTTTCGGGTAACCGAATTTCCAATGGTTTTTAGGGTTGTTACAGATTGCGATTAATTCATGGTCCCCAAGGCTGTGGACATATCAACAACAAAAATTAAATCAATGTACCGTAATACTTACAGTAAAATACGTTAGTACATACCTAGCAATATTAAAAAGAAACAAATTATTATATTATATATTCTTGATATATGGGATGACAGAGTACAGACTGTCTCCGCTCACAAACAAATATCAATGTAAACAATAATTTATTAATCATTGAAATATTGAATTCAAGTTGATCACATCCACTACAGTGACTTACTCAATGACGAGTGGCACTCTTGACACGTATTAAAATAACAAATAAATAAACGATAATATTATGTTTATGGACCGGATACAACTTTTTATTTCATTCTATGGGTTTTTCGTTTAAAAATTATAATTGTACTTGTCTTATACGGCTACACGGCAGTTGGACAGTTTTTGAATTACAACTAAATAAGAAAATCGATAGGTACTAGAGAAATCGAGTGAATATCCAATATTGACTGACACTGAAGACGCAATAACAATTGATAGCTCTCAATTGGGTTGTTAATATTAATAATATCGTTACATGACTGTCTGATAGTTTAAAATATCATCTCGAGGCAGGAGTTGCCCATTTAAACTACGTGTGTCTAATTATTGGTATATTTTGTCAGTCGCGATTAATAATATTATCTACTGAATCAATTATTGCTTATTTATTTGGAAAACATCAGAAAAATTGTGTAGATTTTCCCTTTAAAAAAAAATCATCAGAATTGTATGGTACCTAAGAAATATGTTTTTAACAGAAATGTGCAAACTTTTTAATAAAAAATTATTATGAAAGGTGGAATAACAACGGCCACTGTATTGTCGCTGCCACCGGCCCCTCTCAATTTCGTGTACGCAGTACAAGGCCTTTTTTCACTAGGTGGGAAAAAATATTTGTATCTAGGTATATCGTTACGACACGTTTCATTATAATATATTGCTATTTTACATTCCTTCCTGTTTAGTATGATACGAAGTATTGACTAGAAAACATATTATATTATTCATAATATTCAACGCTGTAAAATATAATATAGTTATTGTACAACCATGGCAAAAACTATTAATATTATGATAGCTACATTTTTTATATTAAATGTTCTTGGTTGTACATACGCTAATGCATGTAAGTATCTATTATTATTTTTGTTTACTACCTATACAGTATACATGATTCATAACAAATTCATATTTATAGGGATAATATAGATAATCATAGGTATAAAATGCATGATTATAGTTTTAGTTCATAAGCTGTTATACTAAAAAAATAATAATCAAATAATATTATTTGACAGAATAAGGTTTTCAGCAAACTTAAACTTTTAACACAATAATATCCTTTTGAATCAGTATTTGTATCAATTAGCAAGCACAATGTTATTATGATATTTTTATTTTTAGTAGATTAAAATTTATATCGTCTAACTCATACTTCTAATGATATATTTATTTATTTATATATTTATTTATTTATTTATTTAAATATACGGACGTAAGTCCTATTACAATTTCAATGGCACATAAGAATATAAGATATTAACAAATTAGTAGATAAACAAGATGAAAAAAAAAATAAAAGAAATATTATAACAGAAATTATACATAAAACTAATAGTATTTAAATGAATATAATAAGAAAACTATAAAGTGCGATAGGGTATATAATAAAGATAATGGACAATAAGTTATATAAAATCAAAGGGGTAAGTGTTACCAGCTACCACGAGGAGATTAGCGGGGTAATTTAAAATATAATTTTTATTTGAAAATATGTTTAATGCTTTTGCTAATTATTTTTCTAGTGTTTATGAAAATTATGATTATTTCAATGTAAATTTCAAACCACATAATAAACCCAAGGTTTTTTTCTCTTCACTTTTATTTGAATCACTTCGCTCATTAAGTTCCAATTACAGGCTCCAGTCCCGGTGTAACAGGCGATTTTTACCCCCGGATATTTTTACCCCCCCCCGGTAAAAATAACCTAGTATATTTTTACCG
>NC_042495.1:110141472-110141920 GCF_005508785.2 Acyrthosiphon pisum
ATAACATTGAATTTTTACCGGGGGGGTAAAAATATACTAGGATATATTTACCCCCCGGTAAAAATTCAATGTTATAGGGGGTATAAATATCCTAGGATATAGTTACCTCCCGGTAAAAATATTCGATAGGGGGGTATAAATATACTAGGATATAGTTACCTCCCGGTAAAATTGTTCGACAGGGGGGTATAAATATCCTAGGATATAGTTACCTCCCAGTAAAAATGTTCGATAGGGGGGTAAAAATATACTAGGATATAGTTACCTCCCAGTAAAAATGTTCGATAGGGGGGTATAAATATACTAGGATATAGTTACCTCCCGGTAAAATTGTTCGACAGGGGGGTAAAAATATCCTAGGATATAGTTACCTCCCGGTAAAAATGTTCGATAGGGGGGTATAAATATACTAGGATATAGTTACCTCCCGGTAAAATTGTTCGACAGG
>NC_042495.1:110159480-110160517 GCF_005508785.2 Acyrthosiphon pisum
GAGATTATGAAGAATATCGTAAAAAATTTGAAAATTTAAACGATTATAAAAAAATTGCGCCTATATATTTTTAATATTTTTCGGTGCTATTATATAAACTTTATATTTAATTTTGACCCAACGAATAGAATTTTATTGACATTTATAGATTACAGAATAAAGAGTAAAAAATAATATTTAAATTTCAAATTTCTATTTATAACTCAAAATGAGCCAAATTTTTTTGAAAATTTTATCATTTATAGAAAATGATAATATTAACATATGTTGGAAATTTCAAGTACCAACGAATTATAAAAAAAAAAGAAAATCGTTGTAAATGAGAATTTATTTAATGAAATACGCAATATTTAAATAATTTGACTTTCTGATAAAATTTTTTTTTGTTAAATGTCGAAAAATTTAATGGAAATCTTGTACAAAAATTTCAGAATCTTAGATATAAATATAAACATTTTTATAAATTTTAAATTCGAAATAATTTGCTAATTTTCGTGATTTGATGAATTTTTTAAAAATGTTGACTTCAGTTGCTCATAAAAAATTATTGTGGATTTATGCTAAACTTTTTTTTTAATTCCCACTAACATTAACTTATTGAAAACGTTGAATTATATTTTCAAGTTTTAAAATTTGAATTTTGTATTTTATTTTATATTTTAGTTTCTTATTCTATAAGTGTCTATAAAATGTTATTCATTGGGTCCAAAAGCTAAAAGTAAAAATTCAAGTATTAATAAACTACCATCAAACATCAAGAAAATGCTCCAGAAAAAAAAATACTACAAAAAAAACTATAAAAAAAAAATTATTTTAAGGTTTTTTAATTATTATGTAATAACCAAGGCTATGAATTTATTGCACTAAAAAACTATTAAATATGCATGCATATAAGCACTAAAAACTGAAAAAATATGCATAAAAATATGCTCTAAAAATTCATAAAATATGCTCTTATTTTTCAAAAATATGCAAAAAACCACAAAAATGTAACTTTTATTTTAATTTGTTTCATTATAATTGTTTATTAGTTTAGT
>NC_042495.1:110160617-110161448 GCF_005508785.2 Acyrthosiphon pisum
TTTAAATAATAATTAAAATATTCGACTTACCCTCTATCTAGGTATAGAAATTTTCTATTAGAAAAAAATATTCTAATTAATAATTACCTCTCCATGATTTTTCTTATCATAAACGTAAGAACGTTGTGAACGACCGTCAATGATAAAAATATAAATTTATAATAAAAGAAATAATATGAAAATATTGAAGTACGTCTAATCGACAATAATTTTCTACGAGTATATTTTCGGGTGTATTTTCACCACGTAACAAACATTACTGACTGATGATTTGTTACGTAAAATTAATTATTATACTTGCTATAGTAAAAAAATAAACGTGAATTAAACAATAACTGATCAAACCGATTATTCAAGTACCTACATAGAATAGACTATATTATGACTCCATATTTTCAAAAAAAATTGTATTATTATGTTCATTGTGTAGTGTATACAATTTAATTTAAGAAATGTTAACAATTTACGTAGATATAAATGTATTATTTATAATGCCTAAATAATTATTAAAATAATATATAATGTATACACATTTTTAGTCAGTACTCAGTAATCAGTATTAGGTCAGGCCATGGCCTGACTGGCCTGACCCGTAGTTTCGCCTATGTAGGTATATTATATATTATATAATATGTATGACGTATGTGGGCTCGACTAAATGGGCTATACTTCCACAATTCCACTGAGTGTCTGTGTTTAAAATGTTATCGGATATTATCGTTATTAAGTTATGAGAAATCATTATCACCACGGCATCTACGGATTTAATTCACTGCGTATACATCACGATTATAAAGATTTTTTTTTTTAAGTTCTTTATAATCGTGGTAT
>NC_042495.1:110161498-110162671 GCF_005508785.2 Acyrthosiphon pisum
TAGTGGTTAATTGCTGTCTATTACTCAGATAACTAGAAAACCAATTGAGTGTAATAGTATCGAATCGTAATTCATTTAACTTATGTAGTAATAGTTTTCTACTAATTGAAACGTAAATATTTGAGAGATAAATCCATTTGAGGATAATATATTTAAGTAATTTTCGGTGCTTAAAGACGTATTTAATTCTAATATGTCAATATTTGTATCACCAATCCATATTCAATTATTTTCTAAGACACCTGAGGTAAGTAAAGTATTCAGTTCCGATAGAAAAATGTTTATATTCGATTTTGGGGAACGGTATGTGGCTAGTATCGTAATTTGTTTATTATTTGCTTTTAGATTTATTTTTAAGCAACTGGCCTCAGAGAAAAATGGTTGTTGTTCAACAGATATACTGTGAAGATTGTTATTTATATAGATAAGAACTCCATCATTTTGGTTAAAGTTATTTTTACTATTAAAATTCGAAAAACCAGTTATATCTTGTGGGACAAAACCCGTGCTGTTCCAAGTTTCACTAAATATTATAATATCTAAGCTACTAATTGAGTCGTTTATCAGACACCAGACTTCATCTATATTATGATTATAAGACCTAATATTCATGTGCAAAAGATTAAGATGGCTATTCTTAATGCTTGTTATATACTCGTCCAAATCAGTGTTAACTATATTCATGTCATTGTTTATGATGTAAGGTTCTATAAAATCTGTATTTAATTCTATCATCTATAGATATTATGGTTTATATGGGAAATAAAAAAAAAAAAAATAAAAAAATCATTAGTCTATACCAATGTTTAAATATTAAGTTGTTAGTGTACGTAATTATGTCGATAACATGACCTAAATAAGAGTGTGCAATTATAATACTAGAGGAATAATGCGAATCGTTGAAATTCGATGTTGTGTTTTACATAAATTTAAATGTTTACAAATACTACGTATGTTCATACACAGTAAAGAAAATTCATTAGTTTTATTATGAATATCATTTAAAATTATTTATATTGTATGTACTATATTTCTAAATTGGACTTAGTGTCTAAAAAATTAAAATCTAAATTATTTACCATGGATAAACAAGAAAAAATTACTATACATGTTATAAAAATATAGGTACTTATTAATTCAATATTTTCCCCAAGAAACTTTTAACTTTTGTTC
>NC_042495.1:110164641-110166570 GCF_005508785.2 Acyrthosiphon pisum
TTCGAATTAAAAATTAAAAATACCCATATATTATATACAAAACAAAAATATTTCTTATGAAAAATAATTATTTGATTACAACAAAATCCAATTTAAATAAAATATTCAATTATTTGAAATACAGGACTTTTTCTTAGAACCGATAAGAACCTAAAAGAACCGGAAAACGTATTATTCATTAAAATGTGGTCCGGTTCTAAGCATTGTAAAAAATGGATTCCGAATCCGGTTCTGGTTCTTAGATTTTCTCTAAGAACCGGTTCCAGAACCGGTTCTTTCGGTTCCGGTTCCAGTCCCTGGTTTGAACACCCGAATACATCCAGTACCCGTAACCCGAAACCCGAATAAATGATTCGGGTGCTAAGCCCTGATTTGTTGTACAAATTCCTGATACGTTGTACGTTTTATAATAATTGTACTATTTACTTACTGTTAAATTTTCTAAAATTATAAAAATGAAATAAAAAATGAATATTTTTTAACAAATAACAGTATAAGAAGTCGTGGACCTGCGTTTTATGATAAAAATAACACTTTATCAAATAACCCAATATTTTGATGCATTGATGTATAATGTATATATACTATGCATAACATTTTTTAATGTATGCCCCCCCCCCACCATTGAAAATAGCAGTGTACGCCACTAGGTACGTGCAACGACGTAAGTTTTGTATTATATATTTTATTTTTATTTTATTATTTGTATTGCTTAGTTGAGAAGCCAAAAAGGGCTAATGGAAGTAAGTAATTCATTAAAATATGTTCAATGATGATTATTGTTGAAAATATCGAGTATCGATCAAATAAATCTTTAAATATTTATTTATGTGCATTTATAATCCATATATACTTAATACTGTACATCTAAATAAAAAATATTACACTAATACTAATAACACTAATAGGTAAACTAATACATATTATTTCAGAAACTTATATCATAAAATTCCTTGAAGAAGGTAATTATTAATAAAGTAGTTACAATACATAGATCTGGCATTTAATATAACATTTTAAAATTAATTAATAAACGCACTAAGTACCAATAACAGGTTCTTTAATTATTATATTCAAAAATATAAAAATATATGTTTTTATAATAAAAAAATTAATTTAAGTCAAACCGTTTTTATTTTTATTTTTTAGGTGGATCATATGACCCAAAATCATTTTGTTTAGATAATTAAAACATTGTTACTAGATTTAATTAACACATAAAAAAAAAAAATTTAAAAGTAAATTATAAACGTAAATAAGTACATGCATAATCAAATATTTACAACAATTAAATTTTTTTTTTTTTTTTTTTTAAATGTCGTTTATTTGTGAAAATTTACAATCTATACAAAAATGGTACAATAAGTAAATGTGAATGAAAGAATATAAAATGAGGCAGTGAGAAAAAGACAATGAGTAGGAGTTTCACATTATAAATTCCTACGTGGGTGGAAATTTAGGGAGAGATAGTAATAAACACGTTGAGTTTAATGTGCGTTGAGAAAATCTCTGGGCCATTCACGATTGAGGCGTCTGGCTGGGTTGTCTGGAAGAGCGTTGGTATGAAGTTGAGCGATGAGGGGGTTTGAGTGATGTTCCATATTGGAGTGCAGGCGAAGATAATATTTGATAGCTGTATGTTTGATGGTGGGGATTTGGAGGTCATTATGAAGAGCAACATTTGTGACGTACCAAGGGGCTTTAGCAATCATGCGGAGGCAGATGGCTTGGAATGCTTGTATGGCTCTAGTGTTCGATGGTTTAGTGGTACCCCAGAGAGCGATTCCGTATGACCAGATAGGTTGCAGAAGGGATTTGTAGAGTAGTAGACGGTTGGAGATGTGCATATTAGATTTCATGAGAGGCCTAAGGATATGAAGGCGGCTATTTAGTTGTTTGCGTTTGGTTTTGAGGTGGGGGCCCCAGGTG
>NC_042495.1:110167330-110199672 GCF_005508785.2 Acyrthosiphon pisum
TTCAACAATTAAATAAAGGAAAAAAAATTTAATAGCTTTTAAAAATTGTTTAAATATTTAAAAATTAGCGGCGTTTGCAATAACCCTTGGGTTCGTTAGCTAAATAATTTGTGGTGGCATGAGGGACATAAAAAGGAGTGATAGATCTAGTGAAACTCTGGGGTACTTAAAGCATATTAGCGAAACAAGATCAGTGGATTCAACTTTGCAATTTAACAGACCTTCAATAAATCTAATACCAGCAGTTCGCGGTCTGTGTTGATAAATATTAAGGAATTTAAGGAATTAAGTATCAACAAGAGGCTTAATGACGTGTGTCGGCAGTGTCGTATTACGATCGTTGATCGATTATTTTGTGTCTGAAATAGGTACACAAAAAAGTCGTTCCTATAGATGTCAATTTTTTTCAACTGCTATTATATAACTACTTACGAGGAACCTTGTTAAATATATTTAAATTAAATATTCATAGCATGGATATACAAAGAAATTTTTGAATGAATATCAGCCAGTCAAATAATTTGCAAAATTTCGAGATTATGAAGAATATCGTAAAAATTTGAAATTTAAATGATTATAAAAAAAATTGCGCCTATGTATTTTTAATATTTTTCAGTGCTATTATATAAACTTTATATTCAATTTTGACACAACGAATAGAATTTTATTGGTATTTAAAAATTACAGAATAAAGAGTAAAAAAAAATATTTAAATTTCAAATTTCTATTTATAACTCAAAATGAGACAAATTTTTTTGAAAATTTTATCATGTATAGAAAATGATAATATAAACAAATGTTGGAAATTTAGAGTACCTACGAATTACAAAAAAATAAGAAAATCGTTGTAAATGAGAATTTATTAAATGAAATATGCAATATTATCTAACAACAAACATTCATAAAAATGTAATTTGACTTTCTTATGAACTTTTTTTTTTGTTAAATGTCGAAAAACTTGAGGGAATTCTTGTACAAAAATTTCAAAATCTTAGGTATAAATAGAAACATTTTTAGGAATTTTAAATTCGAAATAATTTGCTAATTTTCGTGATTTGATAAATTTTTTAAAAATGTTGACTTCAGTCGCTCATAAAAAATGATTGTGGATTTATGCTAAACTTTTAAGCTATTGTATAGCTTTTATCGCGGGCCTGGCGTGGTGACTGAAAAAACATTTTTCGTAACGAAAAAGCGTGACCGTAAGATGTTATTATTATTTTCGTTATTTAGAGTCTAACCAGTTGCTAAGCAAAAAAGTTTCAAATAAAATATTTCCGTACAGTGTTTATCTACCATTATCAAAAAAAAAAACTTGAATTAATGTCATACAAAAATAAGTATAGTCATAATTACATGATACATAGCTACAAAATTGCTATGCAATAGCTTTACCGCGGCAGTCCCCGAGTGCCTCAGACTTTTTTTCTATTTTTAATTCCCACCAACATCAACTTATGTAAAACGTTGAATTACATTTTCAAATTTTAAAATTTGAATTTTGTATTTTATTTTATTTTTTAATTTCTTATTCTATAAGTGTCTATAAAATGTTATTCGTTGGGTGCAAAAGCTTGAAAACTAAATACAAAGTTTGTTGGCGTCACGCGTCACGCGTCAAGCACGTTTGACGTCGAGAGGCGTACGACTGTATCGGCCGGATCTATGTATTATGCAAGGCGTGGGTTAGACCGGTTCGGTGACAAGGGACACCGGTTGCAATAATGTACAGTTACAAATTGCTCAAAACGAATCTTCTTGATGACCCGCGTATTCGGTGAAAATTAATAAATAAGCTGCTGGACCACTTGCGGCCGACCACTTGCACCTACGACGACAGAACGCAGTGGATGTGGCTTCAAGAGCAGCAGCAGAAGCAGAAGCAGCTTATAAATACGAGTGCGGAGCACCAAATCTCGTCAGTGTGTTCAACGGAGCTTTCTGCAGCAGCAAGACCCTCCCAGGGCAGACTTGCACAGATAGATTTCATATACACATTACTATTACGATTCAAACCTATAACATCAATTATTATATTTTAGTTATTGTCGCAGTATCTTTATTAATAAATTATAATATTTATTCTACATTGAACAATATATCAACAAATAAAAAAAATACAGTCCACTCAAATTTATTTCCTCGCCGGAACAAATTTCCTAAAAAAGTTGATATAATAGCAGTTGAAAAATAATAAATACATTGACGCCGTTTTTTTTTATAAGCATATGAAATTCAAATGTTGACAAAAATCATCAACATATTGAAAAATTTGAAAATATTATTCAGTTAGAAATTCATAAAAGTTTTTCCTTTTATTGTTAACATTAGAAACATTGACAGAATATTCCCCTTAAAAAGTTTACTGGAAAGTAACATTATTTTAATATGAGTATTTGTTGGGTAAAAAAGCTTAAAAATTTAATGCAAGGCTCCTGCAATATTATTACAATAGCAGTTGAAAAATATTAATTATGCATAGGCACAATTATTTTTTATAAGAATTTAAAGTTCAAATTTATCAAATTTAAAATTTATAATTATTGTGTAGTTAAAAATTTATAAAATGTTAAACTTTTATACCTAAGGATTGAAAATTCAAAACAAGGTTCCACATAAATATGTAAATATATTATTTTATCTAAATTAAATTACCTCATGTAAAATATAAAACACGTGATTATCGTAATCTTAATCTTATTATTTCATTTTATTAACTAGCGTTACCTTCTTCTTCCGCCCCTCCTGTTTAAATAAATCTCGAGTTTTCAGTTCTCCTAATCTTAATATTTTTGTGTACCTACTACAATAATTTATAGCTTATTTAGTTATAGAACCTTACTACGAAATATAAACATACATATTTTTTAAATCTATTTTGATTAATGTTTAAATGTGATTTAAATATTGATTAAATATTTTAATCTAGCGTCGAAAAAAATATTTAAGAAAAAATAATTCATAAAAAATATTAAACACGAATACACGAAACGTTACCAGCATACGGCTGTCGACGGATGGACCGACACCAAAGACGTAATAACAATTGACAGCTTTCAATCGGGTCATTAAATATTACCAATATGGCTACACGACAATGGAACTGCAGTGTATAATATCATCTCAAGGCAGGTGTTGCCCATTTAAACCTCGTGTGTCCTCGTTAGTGTATTTTGTCAGTCGCAATTACTAATATTATCTACTGAGTCAATTATTGCCTAATTAATTGAAAAATATCAGAAAAATTGTGAAAATTATCCTTTTTAAATATATCATCAGAATTGTACGGTAAGAAATATGTTATAGTGGTTTACAACAATGACCAGTATTGAAAGATATAATATAGATATTATTATGTAAATTGTAAACACAATAGATATACAAAAACTATTTAACATGTGGTCCAAACTACAAAAGAAAAATATAACCAGCACTTACAACTAAGTTGCAATGAAAATGTGTTTAATGTTCACAGAGGTCCCCCTCTCAATTCCGTGTACGCAGTACAAGGCATTTGTTCACTAGGTGGGAAAAAAAATTACTATATTTATGGTTACGAGCCGTTTCATTATATTTATATTGCTATTTTACATACCTTCCTCTTCAGTATAATACTAAATATTGACTAGAACACATTCTCATATTTAAGGCTGTAAAATATAATTATTCAGTTATTGTACAGCAGATTTGTACCTACAAACATGGGAAAAAGTATTAATTATATGATAGCTATATTTTTTATATTAAATGTTCTTGGTTGTGCATACGCTGGTTATAATTATCTATTTATTTGTTTTTACTATACAGTATACATCATTCATAATAGATTCATATTAATTGATAATCATATGTGTAAAATGGGGCCGGAGTGGCGCAGTGGTCACACAGTTGACTTACGACTCACACAGTCATCGGTTCGATTCATAGCAAAGTGCAAAAAAATGTGTGTGATTCTACGCAGTCACCATTTTCCCGTGCTGTCGACCGATTGCGTCATCCGGTTTCCAACTAGGTCCCACTCCACTGGGAGTGAAGACCGCACATGTCTCCTCTTGGAGAAGGGGGGTAGTATCATGCATATAGTGATATATACATAGATAAATAGATCACATGATCTCCCTACTACCCACTTGTGATAAGCATTGTCAAAGACCTTGAGGTCGTTACAATGAACAAATATAGAAAAAAAAAAAAAAAATATGTGTAAAATACATTATTGTAGTTTTAGTTCATAAACTGTTATACTAAAAAAATAATAATCAAATGATATTTGACAGAATAAGATTTTCAGCAAAATTACAATTTTAACACAATAATCCTTTTGAATATAATTGCAAGCATAATATTATTATGATATTTTTTATTTTTGGTATATTAAATTTATATCGTCTACCTGATACTTCTTATGATATTATATAGTTTATGCTTTTGCTAATGATTTGTCTAGCGTTTATGATAATTATGATTACTTCAATGTAAATTTTAAACCACATTCTCCACCCAAAGCACTTTTCTCTTCACTCCACTCTTGTTCGGTTGATCTAATAGAGGTATTTGAATCACTTAGCTCCTTAAGTTCCAATTCCAGGCTCCAGTCCCGGTCCTGATTTAATATCATAAATATCCTAAAAAAACTATTACGTAACATTATATTAAATATAACATTTTTTACCAACCATTAATTATTTTGGTTCAAGCTTCTGCTTGTTTCGGTAAGTATTATTTTATTTTACTTCACAACATATACATCATATACGTAACATATACGTGTATAAAGTGATTTCCGCTTTAATCATAATGTGATCACTTTTATACTGTAAAATATTTATTATGTACCTATATACAACTACAAGTAAGTTGAAGTTGAATTAAAGGTATTTTCAGTGGCGTAGTCATGGTGGGGGGTTGTAATGCACCTCCACCCAAATGGTTATATCAAAACATTGAAACCACATAAAAATAAATTATTGAAATTGAGGATTTTTGTTAAAATTTTGATTTCCCCCGCCCCCTCTCATTTTAAAATCCTGGGGATTTTAATTGTATGCAAACATAAAAAATAAATTGCGTATCGCTAGTTTTTAAAAATAATAGTTATATTTGCAGTTTTTAGTTGTATATTTTTTTCAAACATATGTAACTTACCTATGTTATTTGTACAGTATTTTACTTTTATTCAAATAGTAAGTAATAATTTCAATAAATTATTGAATAATGCGGAAAGTAGGGAACCACTCCGAAAAAAAAAACAGAATTTGTCGAAAAGTGCTTTTATGAAAAAATTCCCACTTTTCTCTATTTTTTTTATGTTTTATCCCAATTATTTAGAAAAAAATCTATTGGGAATTTTTCATTTTGATTTCCCTAAAAGTATCAACTACGTACTTCAGTACATGCATTTACCAGAAAAGATATTTTAGTTGAAAATGGGGGCGGCGTGAAATTGGAAAAATTGGACTGACCAATCTCAAGTAGACATAATAACGAATTCAGATAAGTCTCAAAAATTATTATCGCATTACTGGGTCGATCAGTATGACGGACAAAAGATTGGTATGTTTTGGCTAAAATAACCGTCCACCACCAATCTCCTTAGCGTAATGTACAGTATATTATGTAGCATTATAGGTACCTATATTGCTTTACATAGGTATAAAATATTTTAACCACACACACCTCAATCAATAATTTAACAAATATTAATTTAAAGTCATATAATATTGTGCCTATCTAATCTACTAAAATATTTCTAATAACAAAATTATTTTATCAAGAAAAGTAACGAAAATGTTTGAATTACTATTGTATTCGATTATTTTTATTTTTATTTTTATGATTAATATTTATGTTTAAAACCATAAAAACGAAAAATTTCAAAATTGTTTAACTTGATGGATTATTTTTAAATAAACTGAGATACGCTAAGTTATTTTGAGTGTCAATTTGATTAAACTATTTGAGTTCATAAGTTGATTTGAAAATTAACTTAACTTAATTTTATTTAACTAGTAAATGCCCACGTTTGATAATTTTTACAAAACTAAAAATGTAAAAATTACGTGGGTTCAAGTCAAATCCTGCATTCAATAATCCGTTTAGTTTGTGATACAATTAAATATAAAACGCCACCTACAAATTATTATTAGATATTTTGGATTTATCAAATAGTTAATACACATTACACACAGTTCGAAAGTTGAAGTATTAAAAAAATATGTTCCAATAATCCGATGAGACTCGCGCCACTCGCACAATGTTAGGTTCCTAGCTCTTAAATTTTGACTCGCGGAATTTTAGTTGCAATGAAGTAGATGTTAACAATTTGAATATACGGTATTACGCATGGTTAAATCATACATTTATTGTTTGGTAAAATAATCTTATCTAAATAAATAAATACTTGTAACTGAATAACTATATGTAAATATAATTACTGTACGTCTTTAGCATAGGTATAATATATTAAAATGTACCTATTACTAATTTAACTTATACACTCATTTAATTTGATAACTGTATAATGTCTAATCCTAATACTATACCTAATCTATATTTATAATACCTAAACCAGTTGATAGTTTTAAAAATATAATAAATATTCGTTGTTATTAGTAACATCATATCATTACAGATGAATTCAAGCAAAGTGGTTTTGTGAATTATAATAAAGCTAACAGTGAGTATTTAATTTAGATCTTTGAATATCAAAACTATTTTTTATAGTATGTCATTCATTGTTTATAATTAATAATCTTATAAATTATAATATAAGTGCTACATATTATATTTCGTGTACCTAAAATATAAACATGATACATTGCGTGGGCTCAGAACCAAAACGTGCAAAATAGATTTTATTTGAAGACCCACTTTTTGATACACACAGATTTAATTATTGATGTTTTATAATCCAACCTTGTAGGTACATTAATTAAAGAGTTATCCAGAACCAAAAGGTTCTAAATCTATCAAAAGTACACATTTGTTCTTTCATAGCAATCTAAAATCTAAATAGTACCTTTTGATTCTTAACAATAGTTGAATATTGCTACAACCAAAACGTTCTATCTAAATGATAAAATAAATCTGTGATAACCAAAAAGTACTATCTTATATTCATTGTATAAAATAACAATATGATATATTGTAATATTATTATTAATTATTGTACATTTATCAACAAACGAAAAAAAAGATGAGCGATTTATATTTATGCCGACTGTATTTTTCTTTTTTTTTTTGCCAACATGGTTTACCTTCTAAAGTAAATAGTAGTAGACACATAGACATATTATTATAATATTAGGTGTCATCCGTGGCGGAACCAGGGGGAATTTGCCCCCCCCCCCCCAATCGCCCTAGTTTTCTTTTTTTTTTATACTGTGTTTAGCCAATTTTGTAACCAATTTTGGAACTTTTTGTACTTTTGTCCCCCCATGCCCCACCCAAAATTAAACCTTAGAATCACCACTGGCTGTCATGCTGAAATCGGGAATGTTTACAATAATTTAAGTACGTATTATATATTTATATTTTAGAATGTTGGGAAGCTACAAACCGTTGGATTAAGAATGCTGATAATTACAGTAAATATACATTCATTATTTATAGTTGTAAGGTTCATGTCACAGTTGGTATTATTAAGCGCTGTGGTAAAACATAATTCCGTTCATTGATTAGTTTTGGTTTTACAAATATTTGAATATCGCGTAACACGAGTTATATGTTAGTTATAGGCTGCTCTGGTAAAATTAAAAATATACAACGCTTAAGAGATGGCGTTGTGCGCGGTGGCAGACCGTAGTAGATCGCGGTTAGCCTATAATGTATTATTAAGTATATTTGACAAGCCTGGGCAGAAATGAATTAAAAATGTTAAAGTTAAGATAAAAGTTAAGTTAATTTAAACTTAACTTCTTATAATTTAATATTCATTAACTAAATCGATTTTTATTGGTATTAACTGTGTTTATATATTTTTTAGATTTTTTAGAAACAGTATAAATTATTAATGAGAATCCTTGTTTGCATTTTCAATCTTTAGCTATAAAAGTAGAACATTTAATAGACTTTTAACTACTAAATAATTTGTAAATTTTCAATTTGATAAATGCTGTTAACATTTGAAGTTTAAAAGCTTAGATATACAAAAAAGTCGTACCTATGGATCTCATTATTTCTCAACTGCTATTATAATATAACTACTTACGTGGAACCTTGTATTACATTTTCATAGCATGGATATACAAAGAAATTGTTGAATGAATATTAATTTTCTTATTTTCAAATTGCAAATTGTAATTGCATTACAATTTCAAGTTTTGAAATTTTTTTTTTTTTTAGTTTTTTATTCTATAAATGTCTTTAAAATGTTATTCATTGGGTCAAAAAGCTTGAAAATTAAATACAAAATTCCAAAATATTAGCAGTTGAAAAATAATAAATACATTGACACGGTTTTTTTTATAAGCATATGAAGTTCAAATGTTGACAAAAATCATCAACATTTTAAAAAATTTGAAAATATTTTTCAGTTAGAAATTCATAAAAGTTTTTCTTTTCATTGGTAACATTAGAAATATTGATAGTAGATTCCACATAAATTTTCCTACCTTAAACAAAAAAAAAGTTTACCGGAAGGTAACATTATTTTTTCATGAGTGTTTGAATTAAAACTTTTACGATATTAGATTTTCATTGGTAAATTCACGAATTTTCATTCATAAATTTTAGGTATTTTGTTGTACCTAATTCAAGTACTAATAACCATAGACACTTGAAATTGTCATCATTTTTTAAAATAATTACTGCCCATAAGTACATGGTAATATTTTCAAACAATTTTGACTCTTTTCGAACTATTAATAACCATAACACATCTTTTAAATGTTTTAAATTATTTTTCAGTTAGACATTCGTAAAAGTTATTATTTTTATAGCTAAGATGAAACACAATTGAACCCGGTAGGTCCAACCAAGAAAGTTGCTCAAACAGTGATTTTGAGTTTTACGATGGACATTTTTGTTTATAAATGGTTATTAGAGAAATGATTAGTTGGTTGCCATTGGTTAATAGGGCAGATCAGGTACAAGCATGCATCAAATCGAATTTTCGCCTATTTTCTACCATTGTTACAGGTTAGGAACTTATAGCCGCTTTCGGCGTATCCGCAATCCTTGTAATCGGATTTCCTACTAGGGCACCAGGGTGGCTAAGTTGCAATAACCGCAGCAAGTTACACCCGAAAGGAATAGAACAATCACATTTTTTTGAAGATTTCTCGTTTTTTACGGGCAACGAAATTCGCGGGATCAGCTAGTATTTATATAAAAAATAAAAATAAAATTTTAAAATAACGGTATAATTTTTTTATGATATATTTATAAAAAAGATTAAAATTAAAATTAAAGGTAAACGAATTGCAGTGTTACCGTCACCAACGATATTATTATTAGATATCACATATTCGAAATTATATTCCACTATATTATTATAAACTTATTAAAATTTCTAAAATAATAAAAATTAAAAGAATAAATGTTTATTTTTTTACGAATAAGGGGATGGGAAGTCTGCGTTTTATGATAAAGATAAAACTTTATTAAACAACATAATATTTTGATGTATATTATATTAAGTTTATATTTTTTGAATGACCCCCCCCCCTCATTCCATTAAAAATAGCTGTGTACGCCACTGGAACACGTTGACTCCTAAAACCGCACACTTGCAATAAAATACAGGACAAAACCACACACTTTTGATAGGTTAAAACCGCACACTTTTGGTAGGTTAAAACAGCACAATTTTTAAAATGTATTTTTCCAAAAACCGCACACCTATGATTTAAACTCCAAAAAGGTCCTTGCAATAGTACTTTACAATGTGTATGTACAATATTATGCAAACAAGATTTAAACACTTTAACAAGTGCTCCTAAAAATAAATATAATTTAATTAAAAATCAAGAATATTACTAATATGTATTTACTAACTAGTTTTTGTTTTTCAATTGAACGGACAATATTTTACACTAAGAAATTATGGGACTAACGCTTAAACCACTACTTAGGAAAACAAGACCGGTTAATAACGAGTGGCTAAATACGTAGGTAACTAAAGAATCTTAAGTTTTAATTAAAACGTGTTGGCATGATTATTGTATAGTATCTTATTATCATATCCGTTATTTAGCACACAAAGTATTTTGCGATTTTAACCCACAAGTTTAGTTATACCATGACCGACAAAGTGATCGGTTTTTGGATGCAACCGTGGAATGCCGGACGTTAGTATTATAATATACATGTTTTATTCTTATTGTATTGTTTGTTTTGCTTAGTTAGTGGCAAATACAAAGTCACTGGAGGTAAGTAATTGTTTAAAATATGTTCTATCATGATAATTGCTTAAGACATTGTGTATCGATCAAATAAATCTTTAAATTGTTAAGCATTTACAATTTGTGTTTATATTTTATTACTGTGCATCTAAATAAAAAATGTTACATTCAAACTAATAACACTAATAAGTACTTACTGAAGCTAATATATATTATTTCAGTATATACCAATGATTTTATAGAAAAATTAAGGAATGGTAATAATTGATAAAGTGTTTATAATACATAGATCTGCAGTGGCGAGCCGAAGTGGTCAATTTTGACGCAGTTGCGTCAACTTTTCAAAGGGGGTAGTGTCACCCCGTGACTGTGGCGCAGAATTACATGCTAAAGCCTGACCTCTTGGCTCTTTTCATCACATTGTATTAACATCATAACTTTGTAATAAGTAAAAATAGGATGGTGGCGGTGGTGGTAAGTACATAATTATGAAAATGCATCATTTAAAATTGAAGTTCAGCCCGCCACTGTAGATCTGGCATATTTATATTATATATTATATTATAATTCTACTGTACGTGTGTATGTCACTGAACACCTTCTAAACGGCTGGACCGATTTGAATGAAATTTGTTGTGTGTACTTAGGTTTAGATTCATATTTGGACCCATTAAGCCCAACCCGGGGAGGTTCAAACAGAAATTTTGAGATTTACTGTGGAAATTGTTGTTTATAAATGGTTGCTATTGGTCATAGGAGAAATAATTAGTATAAATTACTAATTAGTAGACATTTATCGTTGGTGGCCATAAGTTATTCGGACAAATCAGGTAGGTACAATAATGCATCAAATCGAATTTTCGCACATTGTCTACCTAGGTGGCTGAGTTGCACTTATATACTATATAAAAGAAAGTCGTGTTAATTACACTATTTATAACCGATTTGGGTAATTCTTTTTTTGTTGTATTTGTTATTGTAGGGAGAAGGATAATATGAAAGAAAAAGTTGAGAAAGTTACGTGGTTAGAGGAAAATTACGTGGTGGTGATGAATTAACTAAATAATAATAATATTTTTTTGTAACCATTAGAAATGTGAATAACAAACACATGATTCAACGATGTGACGGAGTAATAAAAACTTTTTTGAATCACCGTGGAGACGAAATACGTGTTTAATATTATCTTATATATATATAAGTATATAGATATAATAATAATAATTATTATAATTATAATATTTATTTGTAATCAATAGTAACCATTTGAATAAACAAAAACAAAATATAATAAATGTATTATAATTACACAATCACCCATTTTCTATGTACAACTTTGTACGACCAAGACGATCAAATACTTCACGACAAAGCCGTAATGCTACTAGGATTCGAAACATGGCGAATGAGAGGACTGATATATGTATATAAATGAATGTTTGTGTATAGATAAGACCTCTGGGAAGAAGATAGGCTACTTTAAACAGGATTAAATTAGGTTTTTTTTTGTTCACGGGATTTTAGTACGGTTAAGTTAGGTTAGGATTTTGTATTAATTGATTATATTAATTATTAATCCACCGTAAATGCAATTAAGTAAAAACGACAAACTTGGTATAACTTTGATACTTTAGAGTTAAATCATAGACTTATGTACAAACAGCACGGGGTCCACGATCTACCGCAGGTAGATTGCCTACCTGATAATATACTGCTGCGAATAAGAATTTTTATTTCGGGCAACAGAAAAGTTAAGATAAATCTAGAACATCATACGCCGAATATTAAATAAGGCATTGAACAAAGTTTCACTCATTTAACGGGTAACGAAGTGCACGGGGTCAGCTAGATTAATATAATAATTTTTTAATAATATTATGTATTTTTGTAATAAAAAAATTACTTTAAATCAAACTGTTTTTATTTTTATTTTTTAGGTGAAACCACAGTGAGACCAGTAGCATATTGTGACTCATATAATAAATAGATAAAAAAAATTATTTTTTATTGTATACTCGCACTTTTGAAATTATGATGGTTTAATGTAAGACATTTTGTTCCTTATTAGATAAAACGATTTTAAATTTTATATTTATGATTTAAATAATCAAATTAGATATATTAATAACATCGTTTTATCTGATAAAGCATAGTTTTTCTATATTTTATTATGTATTATAATACTGTCTCACCATCATTATATCTTTTTTTATTATTATTTATACGTGCACATGTGACAAACATATTTTATTTATTGAACGGGCGAGGCCCTTTTTGACATAATGTATATTAAGATTTAATTGTAAATTATACACATAAATAAGTACATGCATAATCAAATATATATAACAGTTAAATAAAGAAAAAAAATGTTAATAGCTTTAAAAATTGTTTAAAATATTTAAAAATTAGCGGCGTTTGCAATAAACCTTTAGTTCGTTGGCTAAATAATTTGTGGTGGCATGAGGGACATAAAAAGGAGTGATAGATCTAGTGAAACTCTGGGGTACTTAAGGCATATTAGCGAAACAAGATCAGTGGATTCAACTTTGCAATTTAACAGTCCTTCAATAAATCTAATACCAGCAGTTCGCGGTCTGTGTTGATAAATATTAAGGATAACAATTATATAAGTAACAATATAATAATGAGCAATAATGTCTATGCAATTGAAATAGCGAAATGCTAGCAAATTAATAATACATTACATACACATAATATATACTATTATCAAGTAAAAAACAAAACATTGTGTGACCCTAGATTAAGATCTATCCTACACTTCACTTGAGCTGAAAATCGTTTAAGATCCGCTCAGAATCTAAAATTTAGTTTCATTACACACATTTGTCTTCTTTTGATTCGATTTCATATTATACTTAATATGACAATAATATAACACTTCTTAACTATAAGTTTTATATAATTTATTGAATTCTTTTTTCTAATATAATGCATTATAATAATAATATTATTATATATTATTATTGTTCATAATGGACAGACCTATAAGAATCATTCGATGAAATAAATATACCTAAATATAAAATAATGTATACAAAGAGTAACATCTGGGCCATAAGCTAAGTTACAATGCTATTTTAGGTATGACCATATTTTTAACTTTCTTATAAAACAATATATTATTATTAACACAAAAAGAACAGTTGTTTTTTTAACGTCGGTCGGCTTCTGCCTTACAATGCAATGCAATGGGATATAATATAACCGTGTATACAGCTGTGGTTACTATGACAATAATATTATACCATGTACCTAACATATAATGTATATACCTAATAGGTTTGCGGGAAAATCAAGATATAGGTCCCGCTGTTATACCTATATATAATATAATATTACGATGAGCGACAACGAGGGAGGACGTCCAGTCAAATGCGCTCAGGTGATGGGAATATTATATTTTTTGGATACGATTTTAGCGATATCACTTTTATTCGGCGGCGATAAAGTATAACAGGTTATTATAATATTTTGTCTTCTACTCCACGGGAATCATTTTGTTTGTTATAAAATATGATTTGAGCTCGAAAGCAATAAGCTAAACGAACGAAAGAGTTCGTATAAAACTACCGCGTGCTTACATTATTATATAATATCATAATAATAACTATAATAGTCTCTATGTCGTATCCAGTCTTTCGTATACGGCCTAAACGCACTAAACACCAAGTTCGGGTGGCCCGTTTGCACAAGATCGTATATTTTAATTTATGCAGCAATCGAAATATACGAATAATATTGTGACGTATTAATCTACCGTCGTTACCGTTTTGCCGTTTTGGATTCCCGCAAGGCTACGGGCAGTGCAGTATACGAAACAACATGATAACAATATAATATAACGATACCCATTGAATATAATCTAAAATAGTAATAAGTATAATAATAATGGTACTCTAAAGTATCTTAGAAATTATTTCGTAACATATAATACACGTGTACACTGTACATATTATAATATTATATAAAATAGGTACCTATATTAATAAAATAGTATAATATTATATTATATTATACGTAAGTATACAACACGTTAAATTCAACATTTAACACACACACACACAACACACACATTTACACGCATGCAAACACACTCACACGCGTGTTAAATAATAATAATAATGATGATGATAATAATAATCGTAACGTTTATAACGTAATGATGTATTAAAATATTATATTGTAATAAATTAGTGTTTATGAAGTCTTATAGTCCCGTGCGTGCGCCGTTTCCGGTTCCTGTCGCCAGCTTCCGTCGCCTTGATTGACGGCCACCTGCTGAATGAGCTGCTTGGACGCCGTCTTGAGATCGTACGCCCAACCGATGGCGGCGAATAGGTCTAGCCACAGCGTGGTCGTGTTCAACGAGTATCCGCCGAGCTCGGCCGCCCTGTAGTCCCACGGGAACGAGTGATGATAGTTGTGCCAGCCCTCGCCCATAGCCACGATGGACACCACCACGTTCTGTGCCGGTTGAATGCGTCTGTTAAACGGGTACAAACGGAGTTGGTAAAAGGTTTCGAGTGGGCGTGTATTTTAATAATATTCAATCACTTGACTTCTTTTTATTTTTGTATATGCAGGGGGGGATGATTTTTTGGCTAGGGGGGGTGTAGGGACTCGGGGTAAGTGAGCCGCGATCACTGTAAGTATTTTTTTAATATACGTCAGATGGTTAAATTCGTCAAAAATCGGAATCGTACACTATAAATACGTTTTCGTATGTAATTTGAAGTGACGTTTTTAAAAACGGGAAAATCAACTGAGAAAATATGTTTTTTAAAATGTCCGCAGGAAGGTCTAGACAAGCTCGCTTCTACCCCTCCGCTTCACCTATATACACCCCTCGAGGAGCAGACCCATATTGTACTGCAGGTATCAATATCAGGAGCACGCCGGTTAAATAATGGATTCGTTTTAATTACTTGTCATACGGCTTGCTTCCCCAGATGTGAGCTACGCTGTTGACGGACCACGTGAAGTTCAAGTTCAACACGTATCGGACAACGGCCAGTGAGCTGATGGCTTCCGCCCAGTTTTCATTCAACGCGTACACCGATATCAAAACGGGTATAATGAAACAGAACAACATCTTGAACAGTAAAAAGTGCCTGAAACGATAAAAAGTATGTATAAATTATTGTGACCCCGTGTAGCTGTGATTGTAGTTGTAACACTGGCTCGTCGTGGCCGAAATATCTTCAAAAGTCAAAACGCATCGGTAGCAAAATATATAATATATTATTATTATTACACTATATCGCCTTACGAAATGATCGTCTTTTTGAAAAATTAACTAAACGTAACACTGGTCGGCAATAAAATGTAATAATTAAATATAAATAATGATATTGCATCACCTACAGTATAAGCATTAAAAGACATTTGATCATCAGTGTTGTGTCACATACCACGTTGTGCGGGGAACCACGGGTTGTACAGACGATAATATCGTTCCTGTACTAACAATGTAAAGTACTTATATTCTTTAAAACTGGTTCCACATATAACCGAAATAATTACGGGGATACACACACAAAACCCAAAATTATTATTTTATACATTTTATCGTATTTGTTTTTACACAATAATTTCAAAATTAAACTTGTATAGCATTTTCACTGTAATACAAGTCTAATATTGGGCTTTCTAAACTCAATAAACTCAAGCAATATTTGGGTCAGTTCCAGAACGACCAGAACTCCCAGAGGCTCTTATAGACGTATACGACATAAAAATTCGATTAAATTATAGATATAGGAAACTTATATAATACGGTAAATGCGAGTTTTACGACTCATAAAAGGCATAGTAAATAGGCATATAAAGGCATATAAAGTGCATTTTTTGTGTGAATCAATCTGTGGGTTGTGGACCATATCGCACGTATATAATATTATAATAATTGACATGCGCACTTGGAAAACCAATGAAATTGTTATTATTATTATTGTGTGTGTGACAACTGTCGGATGAAGACTGTCTTACTGAGGTATCCACGACTATTGATTTTATAATAATAGGTAATTGTACTAATATTATACTAGTGTGTTATATAAAATCAATTTAACGAATAATACCCCGCAGAGTGGTGTATCCAAGGACTTAGCTAAACATGACATCAGGAGAGGGGGGAAGTGTATTTTTAAATGTTTATCCCCAATTTAAAATTTCGTTAAAAATTAATACTAGCTATAGACGGGGGTAATTGTCCCCCTTACCACGCCATCGGGTGTGTATCCATCGTATCAACTGCTGTCTGCGTAAAACGTCGGGAATCCACTGCCTTAGCTCTATAGTCTCTTAAGTGTATATTATCGTGTACTCACTTGGTGTGAAACTTTACCAGTGGATCGTTGTTGATGTCAGACATGTCGATGGTCTTGCCCTTTCTGTAGACCTCGGGATGTTTGCGTTGCATCAGCCAACCGACATGCGAGAAGAAGAAGCCCCTGTTTGCATTGTGTGGGTCGGCGTCCGTCTCGCTGAACTTGTGATGCACTCGGTGGTCGCGAACCCAATCCGGTATGTTGTTCTATACGGACGAACGAAATTTCATACAATTTAAGAATGTTTATAGGTAACCACACGTGTACCTATTGCAGTTAATAATAATATTATATAATAATACATTTTAATTTTGATATAATATAATGGGTCACTTGGCACTTGATTTTCCACCGATGGAATCGTGTTAGCTATAGGTATAATCAGTATTTATATTGTTATGATCTAGAAAATATTACAAGAAGTCCCATCATCTAGATTCAAATCAAGGAAACACCCATACTGAAAATTTAACAAGTTCAAACTTCCGTGGCTTCGCGACATGGAAAAATAAATGGGTAGAGTCTGAAGTCAGATATCGGAAGCCGGTAGCTTATAAGATGTTAGAAGGAATACATCTATACCGAGACGTACGTGACTGACAGTTAATCGTATCAGAAAATGACAAGGTAGATGCGGAGGACACCTTCGACATAAACGGAAGTATAGAAATGATCGTTCATGCGATTGTGGGGAGACCGAGCCAACAATGGATCACATAATGACAGAGAGCCTGAAAATACTTTTTTTTATCAAGATATCACTGATCTTCATAATACGTTACTCCGGAAGCTATAGAATGGATCAAATTCCTAGACATAGACTAATAATATAATCTATTAGATATAACATTTAATGTAAAATATTTTTAATTTTTACTCTGATTGTGTCACTTATTGTGATTATTGTATTTTTACTTGTGATATTATTTAATAATTATTACTATGTATATGATATGATTTATGTTAGTGCGCCATAAGAAATAAATAATTATTTATCCTAAAATATGATTCACAACACATCATAGTACTATGAAATAAATTATAATCGCTATACGTAGGAGCATCAAACAAAAAGTAGGTAAATAAGAAATTATTGACGTCGGAGAAAACCATATCTATCTATATGTATACAAATGAATGTATGTCTGTCTGTGTGTCTGTGTGTCCATGTTACCATGGCAATCTTTTATATATTATTTTAAGATTTCCGATGGAATTTTTTTGTATATATATGGTTGCCATGGTAATAATATGTAAAACATATTATCCACATAGAGTTGGCATTTTTAATGGGAGACGAAATGCACGGGATCAGCTAGTAATTATTATAAAACGGAAGTCGGGAAAATACATTATCTTATTTACGATTTTAATTTAATCCGTTCGGTATTGAAAAACTTAATTCTGTGAGTAGATTTAGATTGAATCTATTATTTAATAACCCTACTCGAATACTGGAATTGATTCCTAGTTGCTAAATACACATTTCAATGTTGAATAAAACACTTGATTATAGTGTTATGAAAACCATAGAAGGCAAACAAATGTGTTAGGACGCAAAAACGATCATTAGACACTTGAAAATTCCAACGTTAACTAATTTATAACATTAATGTCAGTGTAACATACCTGTCCCGATACTGTGTAACACAATATGAGTATTAGTTGTAATGGTAATTTCGCTTTGAACGATCTATGTGTGAAATATCGATGTGCGCCGCCGGTAACTCCAAATCCACCAATACCGCCGACTATAAAAGCTGTGCCATAAATAAGAAATAATCAATGAAAGTTGAAAAATATCATCGCTTAGAAAAATCGATTCGCCGCTTTACACTCTTGTGTAAATGTCATAGGAATATTTACTAAATAACTAACGTATAAGCCCACCAATAATTGTTTGTCGAAACCCTGAAGCATGGATTTTGAGAAACCAAATTCGCACCATATACTTATATTATTTTGACTGTATTATTAATACTATTATACTTTGAATTGTATTTTGATAACATTATTATTGAATAGAAAAGGTTTTTTAAAATATTGTTTTCAACACTTGTAAGTTCATTTAAATCAGTACTTATTATTTAAATATTGTTAAATTTTTATTTTTCTTAAAATTGCCTATATCAAACCCCTTAAAAAACATTAGTTAAATAAATATGATTAAATTGATTTAGAATCTTTCATTTTAATTGAAATTTAAATAAAACTTTATAAGGTCGTACATTTACATCCTCATCAGTTCGATTTTTAATAGTATTAATATTATTTTCTAGTTAATAGTTATGTCCCATCTATTGCAACAGCCAGATTAAGCCTCGCTCTCTGCAGTCACTCGTGCAATACGAAAACAAACAAAACATCTCAGTTATTGTCACGAATAAAAACTTTCTATTGTACTGACATTATAAAAACCAAGTACCTATACTCTTATTCTATATTAACAGTCATGTTCATAAAAAAAATAAACGTCAATGCATACGCCAGTTAGCTAAGTTATTAAATGTAACGTTTTAAACGAGGATATAAACGTGATCGTCAGATAAAAACAAGCAAGTCAGCAAGAATTCAAGTACCATGAAAACATTTATATTTTTGAATTACTTTAAATCTTAGTTGTTTTTCAATAATTCCAATTAAAATTGTCCTATGATTAATACAACATTTTAAAATATATATATCATATTTGTTATACAATATTGTTAGTAATTGGTATCAGGGCTTCAAAACGTTATTATAATGTTATAATTTATAGCGCTATAAAGGAAAAAAAAAATGAAAAAACATAAACGAAATCAATAAATGAAAAACGAAAAAAATCGAATAACATTAAACATAATATATCATTAATGATTAAAAATAAACAATAAACGTATTTGTAACGTAAAAAAATTGCAAATAACGTTATTTGAAATAACGTTTGTGATTTTTTTTTTACATTGAGCCCAATATAATTTTAGATTCTGAGCGGTGCGAAACAATGGTGTTTATTTTTTTTATTTTTATATCCTGTATACAAAATTTCTTCCAGAAGGAGTGTTTCGATTTCAACATATAGTATCTTATCTTTTAGCAAATTGGATCAAGATGGTACTTTAAAGAGGTCATTTTTCGATTTTCTCAATAGTTATTTAACTTTTAGCAAATTGGATCAAGATGGTACTTTAAAGAGGTCATTTTTCGATTTTCTCAATAGTTATTTAATGCCACGGGAAAAACCACCGAAAAATTACGAAAAAACGCTTAAAATGGGATTTTGATTTCTAACGCTTTGTTTATCACCATAGAAACGAATAAAAAATTGCAATATTTTAATATTAATTCAACTTAAATGATAAAATAAATAATAACAAAATATAAAATATCCAGACTGACAAACCGTCTCCGCTCAGAATCGTTTTTCTTATACAATGATATTATATCATTGAATTCAAGTCTAATACAATCCATTATACAATGACCCACTTGTAATCTACTGTACAGCAGAGCGACATCCACTTGCCTGCTTTTTTTAAAAAAAATCTTATAGTTATGAACAATTCAAAGTTGGCTAACCTGTGTTGACAATAATTTATATTTTCCGAATTATTTTATCGCAGGTTTATTTATAAATATTGAATTCATTACTTTATAAGTAAATTTAATATTCAACTAATAATTATCCGTTTATGCTCGATTTAATTGGTGAAAAAATGCGGGCGTGTTATTTGGAGTATAATTTTATTTTTTTACAATTTCAAGTTGCTATTGTTGTTTAGTTAGTTGTAGATTTGTCGTCAAATTTGTCGTGATTAACTACCTTTTGTCTAATCGTCTATGGTGTATACCTACTTAATAGTTTAACTGATAATGGTTAACTGATCAGTTAGCTCCTTGATAAAACTCTAGGAAGATTGAAAATAGGTAATGTAACCTGGCCAACAAATTCTACTAATTTCAAAATTCTTAAATAACAGTGTGGATAATTATGGCACAAATAACAGTAAGTAGAATTTATTATAAAAAAAAAAAATTCCGTATTTATTTTTAAATTATAACGTTTAACAAAAACGAAAAATTAAAGTAACGTTTAAAAACTGAATAACGTTAAACGGAAAAAATCAAATAACGTTTCAACGTACAATAACGTTAAACATTAAAATTGTATAACGTTTAAATACCCAAAAACGGAAAAACTATATTTTTTTTTAGAATTTAAGCCCTGATTGGTATAACTAGGTATATAATTTACAATTTAAAACTTAAGGTTTTTATAAAAAATATAAAGGTAAATACGTACAAATAAAATATCTTCAACTTTAATGTTCATCTATCAAAGCTTAACACTTAAAAATGTATTATAACAATAGCATAGAATGTATAGATACTTCAATAGGTACCTACTTCATTCTAGCTATAGACAGTATTGTTCAATTACGTCAATACGCTTGATTAGATATTTTATAAAACTATTATTTAATATGCAATTGCCCTTTGTGATGTCTCATTTATAATGTCTAAAAGGTAACGAATTGCATACGCACAAATGCACAATTAATCGTTCTGTTTTATCGCTCGAATTCGAACGATTAAATTATTTTAGATTTAAAAAAATAAAAACAATGTAGTTCTGGCAATTGTTAAGACACTCGCCACCAGGATTAAGAACGTTATACCTTTTTGACAACACTTAAAATTAAAAAAGAACTTACCACTGACCCAAAAAAAAAAAACAGAAAAGAATACGAGAATTTACGTGCAACGTTGCCATATAATTTATTTAGTTATTGAAAGATTCAGTAATATACCTAAAATAAATATTCTTAAAAAATTATAAATTAATAATTATAATCAGCTTATACAAATATATGGGCACTTAATAATATGATGTCATATTTAATGTGAATAAAACATGTAAAATAATTTGTAGCACTTATAAAAAATATGTAATATGCAGAATGATTTTTTAAACATGCTGAACTCCATTTATTCAGATTTTTAGAATTTTTAAGTATATCTGAAGACCATATTATTTACAAATTCCCGATAATTTTGTACTACTCAAGGACTGCTCTTTGGCGATACAAACTTCAATTTTTCAAATAAAAATCCCCCTAATTTAGTGGGTGATTCTCGTTAAAATGTTGATGCATGTAAATCCAAATTCTAATAAGTATTTTCTGAGTTATTAAAATGTTCATACTAAGGATAATAATCCTTAAATTTGGTTTTACAAAAATTTAAACTATATATTTTAATATTCGATGAAGTATTCTGCGTGACTGCCTGTTTATTATACCTAAATCATTTTTACAAATTATTTACATTGATAGATCATAGTAATCAGTAATGACTAACATTTTCAAATCAGTTGAGCCTCCAAAACTATATTTTAAATATTGTTTCTTCTTGAGTTTCAATTAGAGTTTGAATAACAACATATTTATATTATATTATATTATATTGCTAAATTATTTCAATAACAACAGATTATCATGCCCAAATTATCTTTCGATTAAATTTGACAACGTTGGAAAAAAATTAAATATCGATCGTTCTCAATCGTGTTACCAAAAATAACGTCTTCAATAGTATTTTATCGGAAAAAATTTAAACCTAGGTATACATGCACATTAAAAGAATAAATAACAAAATATAGGTAATATATAATTAGGTACAATAGCGTGTCTATAAATATTTAAATTTGAATTTAAATAGTTAAGTACAAATTAGAATTATTATAATAATAGGTATACTATATTCATAACATATTAAATTATTATAAAATATAAAGATTCTAATTTTTTTATTATAATAATTATTATATTACAATATTATGTTATATTGGTCTGCTGAACTTTCTTTGTATCTACCTATACTCCTATAGTTGTTAGCATACCTTTCAAAAAGTTTAATTGACATCCTGAATTAAACAATTTTAGTAGTTACACAATCTATTTATTTAATTTTTTTTCCATGTTTCCTTGTAATGCACTAACACTTAGAACACTATTTTATAAAATTTTAAAAATCCTATGGGGTATCTGACCCCCACATCCCCCCTTGTATACGCCCCCAAATATGTTGGTACCTTTAACTCGACATCTAGATTAATAAATTGATTTTCAAAAAATCTCGTTTTGATTAATTTATAATTTTTGACGCATCATCAAATAAAAATATATTATACTATTCTTGAAAATGCGAGTAGGAATTAGTATATGTAAATAATAAAATTATATTAATATTATGGTATATTACCCCACTGATCATCACTGCTCATTGATAATACGAATAATTGGTAGGTAATGGTTTACTTGTGATTAGAAAGGAATGGCCCGAAGGTAATAATAATGCAATTATGTTAAGAGGATGCTACCCATACATTTGCTGTCTCCGTCTTACACTCGTACGACATAGCAAATATTCGTTCACTAGTTTCAATGGTGTGCTGTTAGTTTTTATATTAGTGTGATTTGACCTATAATCAATTTTTAGATAATGATATTATCTGTGCTTACGCGTTGGCTTTTATTAGATATTTTAATTTTCAAGCGAGATATAAGCATTTTTAATTTTTGATATTTCACATACCCATATCTTGCTTGAAAATGAAAATTTCAAAAAATCGGCAACACTTAAGCACAGATAATGTTCTTTCCTAAAAAATTGATAATAGGTCAATTCACTCAAGTTTAAAAGCAAACAGCACACTATTGAAACTAGTGAACGACAATTTGCTATGTCGTGCGTGTGTTAGACGGAGACAACAAATGTTTGGGTGGCATCATCTTAAGCCTGCATAAATAAATAAATTATACGCGCATGCGCTATGCACATGGTACACACTTACACCACAGAATAGATGAAATTTCATCTATTCTGTGCTTACACCACACACACACACACACCCGCTCGCACGCAAGCGAAATCATCGTTATTAGTTTTTCATTTTTTAGTTTTTTCAAACGCGTTTAACGTACCAATATATTACGTATTTTATTATTACAGTTGTATCTACTTAGAAAACTATAGCACTATAGTATAGGCATCTAAAAACCTGAAAGTATTCAATTTTTTTTTTTGCAGTGTCAATATTTCCAACAGAATCATTAGAGCCTGGAAAAAAGCTCGTTTTTATCAAAACATTAATCCTGATTATGCAGTTCCGGAGAACAGCACATCGACAAAAGCATTTATAAATGATTTTTTAAATATATTATAATAGTAATAAAATAATGAAAATATAACAGGTAACTAAGAAATGTATTGATTTCTGTATGCATTTAAAATAAAAAAAACAAAAATTTGACAATATCTAAATAAAAACGTATTTATTTTGTTCTGGATACAATTCAAATGATATTTTTCTGTTTCTAAATATTTTTTTAAAAAACTATTATTAAATTAAAATGCATTTTTTTCTAAGGTCAACTCAAATGGTCTGACATTTATGTGTTGTTCTTTTAAACCTACACTGCCTATTGATTTGCATTGCAAATGCACGATTGTTGTGACGAATTGTGATCTAATGGGTCGTTCATAATAAATAATTAAAATTTATTTCATTAACCTCATGGAAAATTCCCCTTTAAATTAAGTATCGTTAGATCAATTGAAACCGCATATACATATATATTATTATATATGAGTATATGGCGTACTCGTATGTATAATAACGTATACACCTAATTATTATTGCTAATACTATAATATTTTTATATACCAAGGTAGTTTTTAAATAAACAAATGTTTATGATTTTGACATATAATGAATGCAACTGTAAGCAAAATATTTCCATCGGTAAACCGAACAATGTCTCAGGAATTTATAATACTATATAGCACAGGTATAAACACTAAGACTGGGTCTTTATTATTACATTGTATAACAGAATTATTACTTTGAACACTAGACTTCCTACATTCGTATATTATTATTTTAGACATAACTGCACGGCGTAAACCAAAAAATATGTATCCATTTCATAATAATAATAATACTTTTTCTATGAACATTTTTTCTTTGCTCCAAAACTCAAAACTTTCGATTAGCCCCATCTATTAATATTGAAATTCAAGTCTAGTCGGTATACTCTTAATAATATAAAAGTCGTTTCCCCGCCAAGAGTAATCCTACTAAGCTTGAAGAAAAACCGCATAGCTAGAAGTGTATATTTAGAAGAAGAAATCAAGAACTCCCCGGGAAAACGCAGTGGTTTTAATCGGACTCGAGTCGGAATTGGCTTTCGAAGGCATTTGCCGCTGTCGAATTCAATATCACAACCCGCCATTTCATAATGTGCTGTTATACCCTAAAAGTGCAATGCAAAACGAAACGACTATACTGCTGACATTATTCCCCCCTTGTTGTCTCTGTCTCCCGTCCGAAATTTTTAGAGTGAAACTTCTTCACAGAGGGTACGAAAAAAAAGAAAATATTATCGGCGGTCACGACACTATGATGGTTTCTATGGTAATACATAATAATCTTTCTATTATCTTTCTATATAATAATAATACATTAATTTTAATTGAAAATTTTATTTTTAACATATTAAATAATATCATTGATTATAAATATTAGCATAATATTTTATAAGTAATGATAATATGTTTTGGACTAGATATTTTTATTTTCAATTCGATTTTGCGTTTGCATATAACCATAGAATAACGAATACGATTTAAAAATTACATAATTCCCACTAGGTATAAATGACTATTATATTGTTAAGCCTATATTAATGTTACTTATTAATACAATGTATTTTCTCATATTTATGATTCCTAAATTTTCTTTGAAGTGGAAAGTACCTATACGATGGACGCAATTTTTTATTTTATTCCAATACAAACCTAATTCGACGCCGACCGTGACGGGCGATAATCTTTCTCTTTTTTTGTCGTACGTACCCTCTGTAAAGAAGTTTCACATCATCCACGCGACATGCACATTTTTATTCAATCGTAGGTCGTACTCACACCATACGTATGTCTGCCATTTCGTGGAGAAGAAGTAGTTGCAAAAACAATATACGAATAAGACGTGCAACAGAGTGATGAACACGACGTTCGTCCATATGATTTCTTGCTTGCTGACTGGGAATTGCGACTCTTCTCGGTCGTAGTTGGTCGTCACCTGTTCATTTTGGCCGTCCTTCAACAGGTGTGTCTCCTGTTGTAACATGTCGCACTCCGTTATGGTCGTCGTCTTCGCGCCCATCTGGACCATGGTGGATGAGGAGTGCCCTGCAACGCAAAATGGAAACAATAAATAATATTTAATTCGACCGTTGTCGGTATACATAATAATGAGTATAACAAAATTAGTAATATAATACTTTATAGGTTGGTGCGTATAGTACACCGTACATGTTTTTTTTCTCGTTTTTAGCTGTCTCGTCGCACCGCGCGCGCATGTCTCTGTACATAATAGAGAAATTACGCTAAAAAAAATAGTGCCACCACTACAAAAGAGAAATACAAAATGGACACATAGTACGCAATAAATAATAATATAACAATATTCGTTCATTATGAAACACTCTTCTATATTCGCGCGCCGTCATAGACTGCGATATAATTATAATATTATAACGGTCGTTGGACAATACGATACAGTACAACAATAATAATACTTACATAATAAAATAATATATATATATATAATGGAACGTATAATATATTATTATTATTATATTAACGTAACCGTATAATATGCTATACACGACAAAACTCGAGCAATATTTTTTTATTTCGATTTTTTTTTTTTTTTTTTTTGTTATCGTTTGGTTTGTTCGGCGAAACGACGGCAGCAGCGGCGGCGGCGGTGGAAATCGGATTCTTAACGCTTGTGAAACGGATTCGGACCGACACGAGACGCGAAAGCGTCAGCGGCGGTGGTTTCGCGAAAAACCGAATGAAAAAGGGAACGTTGAGCGTAATTCTCGCGTCTACATAATATAATATTTTATTATAATAGTATAATAATAATAATATACAATGATACGAATTCGAATGAAACGCCCGCGCCAAACGGACCGCTAAACATTATAGTATAATACTACGCATAACAATAATAATATTATAATGCACGGGACATCCAAGCGATCGTTGTCCAAATTTTATCGACTTTTTTCGTTTTTTTTCGTTTTTGTTTGTAAACGCACTCGATCAATCGCCGCCCGCGGTGTTTTCTCGGGGCTATAGGACGAGCGTGAATGTAATAGCATTGATTATAAATACTAGTATTTATAATAAATGGTAATATAGTTTTGAAAAAAAAAAAATGTTAATCGTCATCCAGTATAATAATAATATATTAAGTAATATGATAATGTGTATCGTATGGAATTTTGAATTTTTCGTTCGTCGTGATAATATTATATTATAATCGCTTTGTTGCAGCGTTTGTTAAAAGTTTTTTTTTTTAGTTTTAAATAATAATAATAATACCTATATTATACATTGTGAGTACCGCGGATGGAGGAACTCGGCGAACGCGTCTTGTCCAACGCTGGCGAAGACTTCTGAAGTTTCAATACATTTGAATATTACGTTTATTTCACAACGATTGTGCGATATAGCCAAACAAATAAATTATGAAAATAGTGCAATTTTTTTTGAATTTTAATTTTCACTGCATCAGCAAAATAGTTGCCAATAAGATCCTGTTTAAACGGGCTGGACAATGAAAACTGTAAATAATTAATGAACGAATGATTCAATAATTAGACCGGTGTCGACTATATTATTATCGACTGAATATCACACTGCAGCGTGACACAAATATTGCACTGAATTATTAAACAATTTTTAATTGTTTATCTCGTGGCGATATTAACACCGCTGCAGTTCTATATATTCGAAAATCTAAAATTCCTTTTTAATCTAAGAAATTCGCTATCATTTAAAAAATATTAATTATAAAGTCATGATTTTTTTTTTTTTTTATGAGCTCGCCTGTTGCAATATTAAAAGTTAAAACACGAATTAGATCACTGAAGATAATTAAATAGAATTTATTATAAGACATTATGGGCATTTAATATACCGTTTACCAATTGTGTCTGTCATGATATGATTAATTCATTAAGCAGAGCAAACGCGTACTAAATTACAATAATATTACAAGTTACTCGTTCGTGCTAAGGTATTTTAACATACGAGACAATTCTTATGTTTATTAATCAGTTAAAGTGGACGAAATATTTTTAAACGGTTTTAAATCAATATTCAAATGGTGAAATAGAAATATATAACATTATACAATATACGCACCGATAACTCATAATTTACAGTTTATTATACAATAGGTAGTAAATATCACAAGTAAACTTGAATTAACAACAATAAGTATTAGTACCTAATCTATTCAGCTCGGTAATAGAACTGGAGGAGTATGATAAATATATTATATTATTTTTTTTGTAGAAAATTAACCATAAACCAAATAAGGGGGTGATGAAATATAATCGTTCTAAAACACAAAAATATCAAACTCGATAGGTATTCATTTTTTATATGTATAAAAGCAATGTACCTACGCATATCACTTAAATCTGAATTAGGACTAGGACTTATCATGTAATATAAAATGCTCAATTTGCATTTAGTTTTGAGAAAATAAGTTAAAATGTGTAATAAAATTAATATCATACAAAATGAAATCACCAATAATTTCCAAAACTGTATCCATTAAGTCAAAATGAAGCATCTTTTAATTTTAATACAGATTGAGCGAATGAACCTTTGTATTTACTTTTTATATAGGTAGCTGTTAAATCATTTTTGTTCGTATTACACTCAAATAAATCTATTGCATTTTAAATGGTTTTCGCCAAAGACAAAGCCATTGAAGTATGATATTGAAATAATCAGCGTAATACGGTGTCATATATTCACATTACTTCCGTTTAAATTAGGTATATCTTCTAAAAAAAAAATCATTTTTCGATTTCATGTATAGTAATGCAGTTATAAGTCGTGCAATAATACATATTATTAGGTATACTTCAAGTATACAAAATAAATAGATCATATTTTGTATAAATATTGCCAACTCGTGAACATGAATAACAAAATTAGTAAAAGAAATCAAACCACATAACAATGCATTTAAATCTTAGCCCTAGATTTATCTTCATACTTTTTAAAAACACTTTTACCACTATCTTATAGTAGTTATTATTAAAAATTTAAAATAATTTAAGAAAAGTGATATACCAAAAGATTTTAGATAACACCAATTAGTACTTGTAGAATTATGCAATCAGACAAAATATGTTTAATATTCTGTAAATTGTAACGCATAAACATAGATGAAAATATCCAATGTTACAAAAAATGTGTATTAAATCGATAATGGATACAGGGAAAATAAATACAAATAACATTTCATTGATGCATGAAGCTTTACGTTGTGTATGAATAAAATTGTATTCTAGAATACAACAAATGGACAAATTGGCGAGCGAAAACTGGAAAATTTCCTCCAATTGGATATAATAATAGTATTATATAAGTTATAAGAGACATCATCACCCAATTCAGTCGACGAAACACTTTTAAAATATGTGTACGACCCACGTTTCGGTTGTTAGTTAAATTTGACCCTAATCTTAAGCAATCGTAATAATAAAATGTAAATAATTGTAATGTTATTTTATGATAATATTTTAAATCCTTTACATTATAATAGGTATAATAGTATGCGATCCAATGGTAAAATAGTTACTCACCCAAAATTAGTAAAAAAAAAAAAAATGCCGAATCGATGATAATATCAAATACAATATTTTGACGAGTGAAGACTGCCACCAGTCTCTTCGTTGGTGACTCCTGCAGCAACTACGCGGTTTTTCATTTCATTTTCGGCGAGCTGGCTATAGTGTCGGTTAACGCGACCCCACTACAATGCGTCATGAAGAAGAAATGGTATTTAACAAGCAAACACCTAGGACCTAATTTCAAATGTAAACAATGTAAACAGACAATTCAAAACACTTATAATATATAGTCGTACGAACGTGTATTATGTGCATGCGTACGAGTATTACTACTGCATATATATATATTATTATTTCGAAAGTTAAATAATTTGTGTACAGGCGCAGTATATATATAGATATAGGCGCACGATTCGTGTTTACAGCTTTTGATGTTTGCAATCGACGATTGGAGTAAGATTGGTCGAACCACAAATAAAATATAATAATGTTTTATGAGCCATTGATTGATTATAATATAATTTTTTTATTCTTATTATTATTATATGTATACCTGGCTAGTACCTATATACTTATTCGCAAAACGCAACAAAAACGATAGCATAACAAAATTGTATTATTATTAAACAACCTAGATTTATGACAATGGTGTTTATTACAGTTGTAACTAATATGTAATATAATATTATAATGTTACATTTTGGTCAATAACGTATTTTTATCATTACAAATTACATTTAAATTGATAATAATTACTCGAGTAACGGACGTTATGAACGACCATAGGTATTATGTTAAACGGCATATTATACTAATTCACGATAATTTGTATCACCCAAATACTGTATTGTTACGATTTGTTTTGTCAGCACACGCTATCACATAATACTTAACGGTTATACGTAATATACAAACTATATGCATTAGACAATTATAACTGTCCACTGTCTATAGGCTAGCTTATAATTAAACATTAAAAATCTTAATGACTGAATAAATACAAGGAGGAAAAAATTGTAAATTTTCTTATACATAATATCACTTGTATAGTGTATACCTAGATAAAAACTGTAACAGGTTTTCCAGTGTAATGCAAAAATGCATCCGGTTACTTCTAAAAAGCCACAAGTTTTCATAACTTTTCCCGTCACCACAGCCCCTGGAAAACGTTAATTTTCACCATTACGACGTGTATTTTAACGGTGTATGAATGCTAAATATTTACATGGACATTACAATAACTTCAGATGAAATTGTCGATGAGATGAGAAAAACAACGATAAAGAGATTGGCTTTACATTTTTACTTACTAATATATAAGCTGTTTAATTTTTAAGGTATAAACTTTTATTGTTTAAAAATTATAGTTATTATTTCTATAAATAGGTAATAAAGATTTTAAATGGTTATAATAATTTATAGTAATTTATGTACCAGTTAACACAGGTAACCAGGTAACAGTTTCAAATATATTTAAAAAAAATTCATCGTGCACGCACTGGCTATACTAATTATAGGTACTAGTAATGTCACAATACACTAAACTACTAAAGGATCGATGGTTCACATTCTCGATGAAGTTTATAGGATCCAAACCGAAATAAGTTATTCACATATCAACTTACAGTAGTCCAACTAAACAAGTTATGATTCAACAACTCAACTATAGACGACGCTGACGTCAGTCTGAAATGCAGTAAATAATGACAATTTAACGATTTATGGGTTTACCTATATAGTTTTTTACGTGCTAAAATTATAGTAAAAAAGAAAATAATATGAATAAAGTTAGGTAAGAAAAATTTAACAAGAAACCTTCGAATGAAATTACAAAAACGTAATTAAAGCACCTAGAAAGGGCTTAAAATAAAAAAATTCACCAACACAAAATTTCACGAGAACATAATATGCGAAAATTGAATACGAATCACATTAAATCCGCGAGACCCAATAATATTAGCATAATACAATAAATCACTGCATAAAAACTTTATAGTGAAGCAATAATAGCTCATAGGTACTATAAGAAGATTTATAGAACTATCTAAAACGTTTAAATTACTCGTTGTAGTAAAAAGTAATTTATGATTACAGACTATTTTTAAAGAACCTATTATAGTTGATAATTATTATCGTATAGTCTGTGTTATGAGTAACAACAATATGAATTATTACAACTTAAAATAACTGATTTCGTTAAAAATATTGTTATACTGTAGTAAATGTAATCGTTTTTTTTTCGCAATTTGTTATCCCCAACATAAACTAGGTACCTAACTGTAGGATAAAGTGGAGGGCAAGGTTCTTGGGGGGCTTATCCTCCCAAATAATTAAAATAATTATATATTTTTTTCTATGTTACTACTAATTGACTCGTTTTGTGTAGGAATATTTAACCACCTAAAACTTAAAAGGCAATCAAATGTCCTACTATGATTGGCAGTTTACTTACTATTATAATATTTAATCATAATTTATTATTGTTAGGTATTAATTTATAACTTATAAGTCAACACCACGGACTTTATAGTCTGACCTAGTAATATAGAATAGGGGGATAGGTTTATAATATAATATCTTAAACAATTTTGAAACGTAGTTGTGCAGGGTGATTCTTTTAACAATAAATACTCTTTATCCCAAAAAGTATAAAAGTTTTTAAAAATATACTTAAAATTGTAGTGACCACATAATATAACATATTAAAAAAATAGATAGCCGACTCGTGTGATACAGCCTCATAAGACCTATGAAGTCTGGCAGCCATATGTCAAGAGGGCAAAATTCAATTGATTAATCCATGCCATGAGTTATATGATAACGCCCAAATAATGATTAATGATAGTTGAAAATCACAGAATAATCTTAATATAATATAGGTCAATGGTTTTTACCATAAAACAATATTATATCCATTGGCATGGTTATAAATG
>NC_042495.1:110199722-110221077 GCF_005508785.2 Acyrthosiphon pisum
AAAATTAAAGATGATTAATTTCGTAACTTGAGGTAAACTTTCAGATAGTTTCAGTTGATTTAAGATATAACCAAAGTTCGTTAATATTTCTTTTATGAAATTCGGGTTGATGAGTACACAATAGTTAATTCACTTTTAAGTATAGAACAATCAAAATATTCACCATACGAATTTTTCAGTGAGTCCATAGATCTTGTTGGGACTGCCCGACTTCAATATACTCATCAAGTGTCGGCTATCTAGTTGTCTTATATATCTATAATAGTGACAACCTATTTGAAAAATAAAATTATATTTTTTATCATTATCTTAATTTAGCATAATAATATTACTTGACGACATACTATTATTATATTATTCATCTGATACTCAGAAGCGAAATATTTTTCTAAGAATTCTTATGCAGGTATTTAAATTAAATTTAAAAGGTACCTAGTTGATCGCCTGATTCTAAGTAAGTATTCAAAGTTTTGATGAATGATGTGGAGTAGCACAGGGGTACCGCAAAAAAACGTTGATCCACTACTCCGCTCAGCAAAACTCGTAACTTATCATAACTACTCATTCGTGTACGAGTGTTTACTTTTTAAAAAAAAAAATCACTCGGTAGATAGTAATAATATAATATAACGGCAACAATTTTCAAGTATCTATATTGTTTTTAATTTCAATAAAAAGTAAAATGCACGTTATTACATCTTTAAAAATGAAACTTCAGTGTGTATTATTATTATTATTATTAAAATGTTAATCAAGTACTCAATAAGACAAATAAATCGTTAATGCGGGTACTCATACAACAATACTTCAGACATTTTAACGGCACGCTGATATTTTATTGAGTATTTACTAACACGAAGTGCGGACGTGCAGTTGTAGCCTATTGTTAACGGTATTCGTCAAACTGGTTTCGTATGCTTATGAATCGATAATAATATTATTATATTATAATAATATAATAATTATATCTTGAATTATATTATTGTTGCAGTGAGTTGGTCTGAATTATATTCCCCTCCATCGGATAGCTCAACTTCAAACAGTATAACGAAAAAACGACCTTGTCGTTTTCCAGAGCGATTGCCCACGTACTCACAATATCATATTATTAAATATATGTACCTCTAGGTTTTTTCTAATTTTTATAAATATTACATAACGAATCTGTGACAATGTTATTTTAGCGAGAGTATTTTGAGTAGAATTAAAAATATATGTTCACACTTAAAGTATTATTATATCCTTATCTATGTGATGTTTTCTTTTTGATTCGTTTTGACCTTTCACCACATGGAACCGTCGGCCTATGGGATTGGTGCTGCTTGGCCGACTGCACTGCTTGTAAATCGATGTAAAAGTCACAACTTCGCAATAACTGAACTTTGACAGCGAAAAAAGTTCTTGTCCATCTGCCTCCAACCAATCACAACCATCCCAAGACTTACGGGAAGTCATAAATTAATTTTAAATAGAACCCCAAATATAGTACCATTATCTTCATCAATACTATACGAGGGCGCTCACCCACATGTCCACATGTGTTGTCTCCATCTTACAAATGTACAACATAGAAAAAACTGTTTTGCGCGGGAAAGAATCGGAAAGGCTAAAGATATAGTTTTCCATTTATGTGTTTTATCTATTATCATTTTAAAGCTAATGAGTTAATTAATTTTTTTAATCATACTTATCCCAATTTGATGCTTAAATTATATTATGCATTTTCTGAAATTCTGATTATTGTAATTTTAAGTACCTATGCTGAATGTTCACCATATTTTCAAACCTTTAGATTTTTATGACATTTAAAAACTGTCTGTGACAATACGAACTTATTTTAAAACTAGTACAACCTCCTTGTTTTCTGAAAATGGTCAATCATTTGATTATTTTGAAAATATTTGTGCAATGAAATCGGAATTCAAACTATAAGATTCTGATTGATTATTGGTTTTTACTTTTTTGCAAGGATAATTGATATTAACCCTTTGAATATTTGAATATCTATATATTATATAAAAATGATTGTACATTTTGAATAAATTTTATAACTCAAGATTCACCGAACCGATTTCGATAAACATTTCAGGGCATATTATTAAGATTGATATGTAGATGGTTTCTGTGAAGTTTGTACGCTGTGCAATAAGTGGTTCCGGAGTTATGGCATTTTATGTGCACACCTGGCGACATGGTGATATTTATTTTTGTATATATTTAAGTGCAAACCATGGAAACCATGGAAATTAATTCATTTTTTTTTTCTACAGTTTTACATCAAATCGTGCGTCACATTCGATTTCATTATCGCATTGCGCAGTAAATATAGCGTACAGCTGCACATACATAATATGACAACAACAATTATATTTCCCAGATAAATATTAATTGGTTTGAGATTAAATGAAATTGATTTTTATTCAATTTCAATTGTATGGATTTAGGTGTGAAAAAAGCCACGACCGAGACGACAGAATATAGGCCGACGATCACGTAATTATGTCACACAGCTGTCTCATTGAAAATCTTTGTACAAGGTCAACTCTGGAACTACTTATCAGATCTTCTTGATTTTTTTTTAAACGAAAGAGTGTATCACGGAGAAGGTTATTATGAAACAAAATTATAAGAAAATCCACCGGAAAGTAGGAAATCTGGATGTAAAAAATACAACAGTGACGCAACAGGTTAGGTTAGGATTTTGTATTAATTGATTATATTAATCCACCATAAGTAGAAATGTAGAATACGACAAACTTGATATAACTTTGGTACTTTAGAGTTAAATCATACACTTGCGTACAAACTAGGGGTCCGCAATCTACCGCAGGTAGATTGCCTACCTGATAATATACTGCTGCGAATCAGAATTTTTATTCCGGGCAACGGAAAAGTTAAGATTACTTTTAAACACCATACACCGAATATTAAATAGCGAATTGAACAAAGTTTGAGTCATATAGAGTTGGTACATTTAACGGGCAACGAAGTGCACATATTCAGGTAGTTATATTATAAATAGGTATGTTGAAGCTTACAGAACATTTGAATGTATACTAATATAGAGTTGTGGACAACGGTCAACGGCCTTACACATTCATATTCATATCATATTATATAATATTATATTAAGAACAATGGGTTCACTTGTAATTTATTACAACAGCTATTAAATAAATCTATGAATCAATAGATTCACCACGAAACGCAAACCATACGACCTTCTAAAATTCGGCGAATAGAATCAAATTAGCATTAGAAGCGACAGAACCTGGTGGCTGATCCCGACATCATACATAGAAGAGCCAGGAACACATCATAATCAGGCGTACGTCGATTTTCAACTTCAGTATCTTTGTTCGATGGGAAAGTGAATCTAGTTGGTGCATTGGGGAGGTCGAAGTTCCCAGTAATTTTCAAAAGCGCAGAGAAAAACAAAAAAAAAATTAAGGAAAACTGGGAATTTTTACGCAAAACCGGTTTACTACAACGACATGTAATATGACTTTTCTCGGTGTTTTTTTAGAACGTACATGTAACCCTCAAAACATTATTTATTGTAGTACTTTTGATCGGAATTAATGATTTCCATCGTATGTAAAAATGTAAATTATAATATTATAATAAAGTTAATATATTAATTCTGGTGATAGATGTGTGAGACTGAAAGACGTTTATAAAACAGTTCTATCTTAACCGAAGACAGGGAATTTTTTCAGTAAAATGCCAACAAATGCCATGAATTGACCAAAAATGACATGGTATTTTGTGAATAAACTTACCTATACTCTGTTCGCCGAGAGAATACGCCGGTTCTGCGCATGCCGACTGACGGCTGCTCGATCGCCGAGGCACTATTTTCCCCTCCAAGATTCGCGACAAAAATAGACACGTCCTGCCGCCGGCAGCTATGGGTGAGTGACGCGAACGAATGCGCAGAACGAATCGATTTTTGTCGGGCCGCGGCGTGTTCTTTCGGTGAACAGAGTATACATATTATCTTGAAATCAATTGATTTATGTCTTACCATAGGTGGTCATTAACTTAACTAGTTAATTATTTTCGTTTTTAACTTATTAACTTATTTAGTTAAAATGTTTATTGTTGTAACTTAACTTTTTATAATTAATTATACCTATCATTGTCGTTATAATCTAATTTTTTACACAGTTTAAAACGTCTTGATAAATATTTGTGTAAATCAAAATAAAGGGCAGTTTATGAGTTAAAAATATTGTAACTTGAAAAAAAATTTAATTTTTTTAACTGAGTTAAGTTAAGTTTTTTTTCTATCTCAACTTTAAACTTATTTAGCTAATTTTTTTTTTGATTGTTAACTTTTAACATAACTGAAGGCAATTTAATTTGAATTAACTTAACTTGCTACAGTTAATTATTTTCATTAACTTGCCCGCCTTTGTGTCTTACGCCTAGATATGTATAATGTATAGAGGTGATCAGGTGATTCTATTTTAAATGTACATGTTGCAGTATGAACTACATATATTAAGTTATATTATACTTGCTGACCTACCATTAATTTGGTTTCCCTTTCCCATTTTATCACCAACTTCAAAATTAAAAATAATAATATAATACTTTAATTTTTTTTTTTATGTATTTATTAATTTTTATTTGACTTTTTTTCTTGTCTTATTTTTCCCGTGGCTTCTTTTTCTTACATTCCAGATGTACCTACCCTAGCCATTGAGACCAGAGCAACTTCACGCCAAACTCAGCCACATATTTAAGACGACTATTGTACAAATTATACCTATTATTATTATAAAACACTATTTCATTTTTCTATTCAAATTGACTACGACTTAATTCAAATTAATTCAAATTCTTTTGGATCCGTGACGGACGTTAGGTTTTACATAAAACATAATTTAAAAAAATAATTTTCTGTCTAACACCAGTACACTAAATATTACTGAATATTTTTATGTTTTATAGATAGCTATAAGTAAATATGTTTCAATTTCAATAAAAACCTAATTATTTAAGAATGAAAATGAGGCGAGCATGATTAAAAAATCTTCTTGTACCTATATATAATTCTTAATTCGTGGCTGTTATATTTAACTTATAAAAGAAAATTGTTCAACACAATTATTTTTTTAAAAAACTTAAATATTGCATTAAATTATCAGATCTAATTTGTATAAGCATATAATATTATAATAGATACTTTAATAAATAATAATTAATAGTTATACATAATAAACTGTAACAATTACACCTGGTTATAAATTTAATTCGATTTATTTATTAAATAGTATTATCGAAGGATGTGTTAAATAATTTAATTAATTATAATTTGTAATTGCTATAATAATGATGTGAACGAATTGTGTAAGTGTACCTATATTTCTTTTTTTGTTTGCTTTCGTCGATAGTTGTGCACTCGAGAAAAAATTCTGAATATAACTACCTGTGACGAATAAACACAACCTTGTATTAAGACATCAAGTCCTAAACAAATAAAATAGCTGGCAATTCGTGAAAATAATCGATTTCCCCATAGTGGGAATTTCTAAATGTTTATTAACAAAAATTAAATTTACGAGCAACAATTTAGGAGACTTCGACTAGGTATACTAGTTGTATAATTAGAAGTTGAGAATAATAATATATTATCAATGGCAAAACTTAAATTAAATACCTACTTAGGGCTTAGTAGGTATACAAATTGTACAAGCTTAATATACACTTAGAGTAGAAAAAAGGCCAACAAAGATTTTACAAAATGATTATGTATCAATTGTAATGCAAAATCACAAAATTATTTCTAATTTAATATATACTTTGTATTATTTAACAAAATGTGTTATTAAAATCGATTTTGTTAGAAACATCATATTTATGCTATTAATTGTCAATACTTTTTATTCGCGCATCAGAATTTGTACTTTATCATATAATCCCACCCATCGAGGTCCCTTATTATTATAATATCAACATATTAATTATCTTTATAACCACTATAATTTTATAATATATGTATAACTCAGTTATAATATCTCAGATATTAAATATTATTATCAGTGAGATAAATTGTATTTATTATTTGTAGTTATATGATACGCTTTTTCAACTATTTCCTAGGTAGTTATGATAAAAATATGTGACATATTATGTAATAACAAAGTAATAATGTGTATAAAAAATAAAATAAAATATATGATGTGTAATAATCGTGGTAATATAATAGTTCCATAAAACTACCTAAGTCCAGTCCCAAAAATATATAGAAAATATATTATTGTAGAGTGTAAAAACTGTTAAGTTTTAAAATCATAAAAATATTATATATTATTTTAGACTAGTGAACGGGACATTATATTGTCAAAGTAAGCACAAATGAACAATATATTTAAGTACCTATGGTTGGAGATAAGTTGGTTTGTATGTCATCGGCCATCAACGTGCACTTGGAAAACACTGTTTTCAGAATACAATTTTAAATTGTAAAAGGTGCATATAAAGCCATGAAAGTATAGTGCAAGGTCATCTGCAACTTACAATACATACCTCTCTTATTTTATTATCTACTTCCTTTCTCCCTATAAAAAGGTCTAACTAATCCATTTATGCTCTCCGAGTCAATTAAGGGACCCGGTGCCGATTTCCAAATTTTCCGCAATTCTATAAAATTTGAAAATTATATTTTATATTTTAGTTGCCAGCTTTATCAGGTATAATACTTTTACTCAACTGATCTACTGTCCGATACCTGTAGGGGGGGTTAGCTTATGTATTATATTAAATAAAATGACTTCACAGGAAAACTCTCAGGCCTCGTAGAATTATCGGATATTGATAACTGTTTTTTTATCTGAAAGAAGAACTCTTTCTAAAGTCCACTATTTTACTCAAATTTTTATTTTATTTAAAATAATGATATAAAATTATTTTTAAAAAAAGTTTAAAGTCGTCTATTTTTATATAGACTTTCTATAAATTAAAATATTGAAAACGGAGTTCATACGGGCTGTATAAAATATTTCACTCTATTAATTAAATTAAATACAAATCAAATTTGGTTGATTCTACAGAATAAGATCAGTATTCCTGTAAAGTGTAATTTAAATTTAAAATTCAAATTATAAGATTCAGAATTCTTAGTCCTTGCAACTCCCCCCCCCCCCCCACACACACACACAACCATTACAAAATCAATTGACCACCGCTGTCTTCCTGTAACCGCTTTAAGTCAGTTCCATTTACCATCGAATCTGAAAAATTCATTTTTCGTTTAAATACCTATAAATTAAATGATTCACCCGATATTTTAAACATAAATATGAATATCAGAATTTTTAAACAAAAATAAAGATAAATGAAAAACAAAATTCAAACAAATTAAAAAAAGAGCTAGATAAAATATTAAAATGTTTGAAATATTTCAAAAAAAATGATTGTACTTCTCGGGTTTTACCAGCTTCGATATTCCAGGAAGTAATGTTTAGGAAACGTAACGCTTTAACACCCAATAGCTAAAAATTAACACTCGTACATTGTACACACTTATTAATTCAAACAGTTTTTTATTCTCCTGTTGCGTTTTGTCAGATCGATTAACGTGTCTATATAATATAATATTTTTAAATATATATATATATATATTGTGTAGGTACTATTCATCATGATTACTTATTGTTAACAAAATCATTGCGAACATAATGTTAAAGATTAAAATTCAACCTTAAGTGTAAAAAATAAACAAACATACATGTACAGTGTGTAACCAAATTGTTGTGCGCTGGGTTTTTAAATTGTATAGTGGAAATAATGCTTAAAGAGAATGAAAAACGCACGATTTGTTAATTCATATGACCAATTATTTCCTTCAAATTTTCATTATACACTTCAATAAAATTAGTAACGATGAATGACGATGCACGGAATTTGTTTTTTGTTCAATATATTATTGTCTATTTTTCTCTTTTCATCAGATAATCGTATTGTTGAAAAATAACAGGGAAATAATAAGAGGAAGTTAAAATTAAATGAAAAAGTAACGAAGACGCTTGTCCGTGCCTATGGACAATAGTAAAGTATTATATTATGTAAGTACCCAGGTAATAAACATAACCTTGAAAAACGAATTTGAAAAATAGTAAAATTGCCAATTTGACGATTATATTTTTTCATCACGTACCTAATCGTCTAAGCTGTGAACATCAGCCATTAATAAAAAAAAGTAATAGGTAGTCACCAATCAGAAGTCAATCTTGATAGTTTTACACATTTCGTTATTATTACTTACTGTGATTGGATGATTTTCAAAATCACTTTAGAATATCATACGTAAAATAGGTATATTATAATAGGTGTGTTGCGTGCCTATAATAGTGCCCTAATGAATATGACATGACTATTGACTATGAGTAATGTGAATTATCATTGACGGTATAGTCTGTATTTGTAATGGACATGATGGACATGATGGACCTTTGAAAAAAAGTATAATGCATATTTTTTTTTTTCAGATTAACAAATCAGAACATAATATACAATGGTATAATATGTGTAATAATTACTAGCTCTCGGATTTAAATACCCTAAAAATATCGAAAAATACCCTTTTAAAAAATACGTACACTACTGAAATATTGTTATTTTACGATAGGAAAACATTTAGGTGATTGATCGCCTATCTATATAACTGGTAATAATATCGGATAATAAATTGGCATGTGTGACCTTAAGATATATTTGTGAATCGTTTTATTTAAAAACCATATTACGTATTGTTATATTATTTTAGAACAATATGTGTATTTAATATTTATATATTTATTAATTTTTTTCGTAATATTACTATAAATAGGTTAAAAATTACCTAAAAAAAATTGATAATGCACTCAAAAACGTTTAAAAATGCTATTAATGTCAAAAACCTCGAAAAATACAAAATATATCCCAGAAAAATCATTGTTAGCATAGTATGAGTATTTGAAACACATAATATGTATCTTGGAAAACATCGGGTAAAACGTTCCATAAAAAAAAATAAATATGCATGGAAATCCGAGCCGCAATATAATTACCATAAATTAAATAGTTAGTGTTAAATAGTCAAATAGATTTTATTTTATATATTTTTTGTGTGTCTTTGGTCACCTTTTAGATCAGTTGTAGAAATGCTTAGATTTTCAACCTTAATATCTTTTTGCAGTAAAGTGAATCTAGTTGGTACTTTGATGGGTCAAGAGTAAAAATGCTCTGTACTTTTCTAATAATTGAAAAGCGAAACCAGTTTTTAATGAAATTGATTTTCTTCTTTTGTTGTAATTTAAAAACTAATAACCTTAGAATTTAGATCAAAAAGCTTGAAAATCTAATGACGACTGCATCCGGCCAATCATCAATAATAAGCCTCTGTGCGTCAAGACCATTATCATATGAATCCATAAAATGTACGTTGGAATGTTGGACACGACGTAGTAGCCCAGCTGTGTAAGGAATAATAGGATACTATACAGCAGAGCCATATTCAAGAATAGGACGCACTCGTGCACGATATAGTTCACTGAGAGTAGTTTCCCGCTTGAAATACTTTGCCAAACTCATAATGAATCCACAATAATTATAAAATATAACATATCCATAGGTGCATATTGGGTGGGGGCTTGGGGTGCTAAGCTCCCCCCCCCCAAAAAAAAAACCTAGGACATACCTACAATTTTAATATGCTATATTGCAATGGTCTGCTGGTACTTGCAATGGTATGTTCCACATTTATATTATATTATATTTATCGTCAGTTAACTTGAAGTATTTACACCACGTATGTGTTGCAAGTTGCAACTGACAGTGTATCCTGTCCGGATTTCCGCAAGGCGCAAACATTGGACATCGTGGTCGGATTGGTGCGAACAAATAATTAATTGAGGTTACTGTAATATAATATAGTACACAATAGTTCTCACGCCGTTTTGACTAAATTATTTATTGTTCGATACTTCAATTGCATAACAATGTGATCATGAATTATTCTACTCATTTTGGGCGAACAAAAAAAAAGTGTTAACCCCGAATTAGTAGACACATAATATTATTATTATAATCTACGTGAACTTGACAATGAAATCCGTGAACTCTTTAATAATAAAAAAAAATTGTCTTAAGTATTCATAATGGCTTATACAAGCACCTACCTAATGGCTACGATAGTTGATCGTCTGTAATAGTATGTTAGTTGTTGAGTATTAAATTATTACTAACTTCCTGAGTTTCAGTGACGGTTTGATGAATAAGAGACTAAAATTGTGTGTAGTACGACAAACGTTGTGCTGTACGAAATTATGCTAAGTGTTGAACGTAATACGAAATTAAAAAATGTGTAATGGCCTGTAATAACTAGTAACTTTTTTTACAGTTTTTTCTTCGTTAATTGAAAAAAATATTTGATGTTAGATTGGGAAATAGATAAATACGAATTTTAAATAATAATAATTATTATTATTACGAGTCGCTTTTACTTATAGATACAATATTTAAAATATTTATAATATTATAAGATAAAAAATAAAAATATTTCCAACGATCGATACGTTAAATAATACAAATAATTATCAAACAATAGTTAATGAATGTACCCATTCTTTTAAAAGAACCAATAACATAGGTAGGTATGTTGTTTAAAATCATGGTATAAAACAAAATAATATTACTGTTAATGTTTGAAAATTATTAATTTTTTTAATAATAAGTATTCCTAAACCTATAGTGTATATTTGTAATTAAACATTAACTATGTGGTATGATTACACTAATTAGCTTTTAAAAACCATTTGATCAATAAATTTCATGTGATTACGAGTAATATTATAGCCTGGGGATAATTTTTTCTAGGGTCGGAGATTTTATTTCCGCAATTCACTGTCTGTATATTATAGTTCAGTCGTTCAGTGCATTTACTGTAAAATTATGTTGATAATTAATAATAATCGTACCCGCAATATACTGACATAAATCGTTTTATTGTGGTGTAGTCTGTACTAGTGTACTCTGTAGATAAAGAAAAGTAAAAATTGACTACTCTATTTTTATGTGTATGGATTAAATACACTTTGGGGGGGGGGGGGCAAAGGCCCCCACAATAACTCCAAGTTTAATATAAAGTGTGTAATGCGATAAAAAATATATTTTAGCCTCTGGACATTGAATCCTTCTGCGGTATACAGATCTTGTGGTCTATGACTGAGCTTGGTAAGACTTTAATACCGTTCGACTACGCGCAACGTTTTATACCTAATAAGTGTTGTTGTTGTAATATTAAATTTGTTAAACAGACATCGTTTGTTAGCGGCTGAGTATGTGCAATAAAATTTGTTTCATCTGTTTTTTCCTTCTTATTTTTACGACGGTTCAATATCAAGCAGGTACTATGTAGTCTGATGAAGTTTAACGACAATATACTGGTTTTGATGGAAATAAGATTCGGATTCGCGTCCGTCACTGCAGAATCCTTTTTACCTCGATCATTGACACTGTGCAGCGCGAAGATGATAAAAAAAAATTGATGAACACTATAATAGAGCGTGTTGACGTGCCGAAGAGCACGCGTCCATTTTTCACGTGAATTGTATTATTCCGACCACTTTACTACGTGAGGGAAACCGGTTACAAAAATGGTAAATACAGCCGACGGATAAAATTGCGATGGATTAAACGTCATCGATTAACAACAGAAAAGAAAAACGATAAATCAATAAGTAATAATAAATTATGTTATACGCACATATTATAGGCCTAATGTCAACGCGTACAAGTTCGAGTAGTTCGACCTGGTCCAGTTTAAACTATAAAATGTTTATTAATAAAATATTATAAGAAATGATAATATTAAAATCGAAGTGGAATACTTAAAATAACTGTTTAAATCTCCGATAAACTAATATCGCCGTCTTTGGATAAATCATAATTACCACATTAAACAATATATACCTATATAATTTTCAAAAAAAATATGTTAATACGTGCATATTATAATAATATAGATATTTGACTTACGAACAGAAGTGCGCGTATGTATGCGTTTTTCGTACGTATATAAGTAATTACTGAAGTCTGCAAGACGACATTTTGTTTTATATATCAACTAGATTAGTATAGACTATAGGTACCACTACGTTCGATAAATATTTTATATTTATATCATCTGGATGTACGCCGCGATAAATATCGACTATATAATCTCAGGCCACTGGAAAATTTCGTGGTTTGTCGATCCTCTCCCTAGGGGTATAAAGTTATCCACCAAGCATCACCAGACTCGCCCTATTTTTTTCTTTTAATAATGGGATTACATCAATTTTGATTTTTGACATTTTTGAGTATATACTTAAGCCACTTAAGGCCCACATAGTTTCAAACACTTAGATTTGTTATACCATTTAAGAGGTCTCTTGTGGCAATAAAAAACTTAATATTTTCATTAGCATAGTCACGATGTCGCGATCATGAATGGCATTGCTCGTTCATCATAATAGTCGACGGTACGTAATGACGAGTAATAATGATATGCAGTAGGTAACGACAATGCCGCGTAATAATATTACAATTTAAGCTAATTCACAGCTGTCAAATTGAGTTCAATATTAGTTTTGTCTATTATATGTATTATGTATTATATTCTCTATTTTATTTTACTTTGTATGTTTTTTTTTTTTAATATAACTACTACTTTTTGAAAAAAAAAAATGTTTAATAGGTGTAATGGTGTAATAGTACACCATAGTGTTTATAGTATGATATACATATTATGTATATATATATATATATATATTTCAAAGTATTATAGGAAGCCAACAAAATATAATACCACTTAATGCTGAATTCGACCATACTATAGCTGGCTTACTGGTATAATATTAATCTGGAAAGGATATGTGCAAAACGTGGGCTCTAGACATAGGTACACCAAACGTGTATAAATTGGTACCTACGTGTTGCGACACAGGTATATTATATATCAGTACGTCATATCAATTATAATATATTAATATAAGTTGAAGTGTTTAATTATTTAATAACCAGTTTACTAGGTGATCACGTGCAAAATGTCCAGGGTTCAATGTATTTTTATAACGATTTTTATAACCGCCATCCGGTGATATAACTATTTTTTATTGGAGGGGTTTAAAGGTGAAAAATCTCCATCAACAAACAACTAAACTTGGATACAAGAAATCCACATTTAAAAAAAAAACCTTCAGCAAATCGCTAGAATAGTGTCTATACCATTTAAATAGATACTCAGATGTAGACCATCATGTCCGTTCGGCGACCGGTGACAACTGATACGTTAGCTGATAAAGACGAAACACAACGTTATGAATATTATACAGGTGATTATCACACTGGCCGATGCGCAACGTTCCGTCGTCTGTCAACCGGATCCCATCTCCAACGGGCTGCGTTAAAAACGGATACCGATTACCGAATGCTACATCGAAACATATGGTTTTAAATGACTACGGTGGGCATACATCATCCACTTTTAACGCATCTCGCGCTGGTATCCAGACATAGATAATATAAAGATGAAATAAAAACCGTCAATGATCTGATCAGCAAACCACAATATCCGGTAAGACGCATTTCAAACGAATAGTGTAGACCTGCAGCTCGGCCATTGGATCCTATTCGAGCCAGATTTTTGTTGGGCCTTGCCTTATTATGTGATTTTATGAACCTGCAGCTGCAGTTAAAACACAACTGCAATCACGAATACATCAATACTGCACCGGTGGGTGTTGAAAAAAATTTGTCCGTAGGAATTCTAAATATAGTCATGTAATAGGTACCTACGTAAATTCTTTTAGTAAACTTAGAAAAGTAAAACATTTATAATCGATATCAATTAGGTAGCGCGTATATTATCATTTGGGCTGTGAATTTATAGGAAAGTGCATTTTTTTTAGTGATTTTAAAACATAGCTTTGTAAGTACATAATTTGAATTATGTAACTACAAATCCATCTATGAAACTTTTAATTTGCATATTTTTGCATTTTTTCTCGTTTTAAATTTGTTTGGTCATTTTTTCGCATTTCAGGTCATAAATTGCTTTTTTAGTTCATTTTCTAGTATTTTTAATCAAATTCCGTCAATTGACTTGAATGAAAAAATTTTTTTTTATTTTACACAAATAAATACAAAAAGAAATGTTTAAAAATATTTCAAGTGAATAGCATTAACTTAATGCAAATGTAAATTCAAATTCAATCAACATTTTTATTATTTTTTTTTTAATAAATAAACACTTTTTTGTACTAATGTTTAATATCCTGTACCTAATATTAATAGTAATATAAAAATTAAATTGAAAACCATTTTAAATGAATTTTATACTATAATTTTTAGCATTTTATATTCCTTTTTTTTGGCATTTTAAGTGAATATTTTGCATTTTAAGTGAATATTTTATTGCATTTTTTTGACATTTTTAATGCATCTTTTAAGGTTTTTTAGTGCATTAAATTCACAGCCCTGATTATCATTAACGAATGCTATATAAATTACCATATTTTTATACTGATTTTACCAACTTAAAACAAAAGTAACAATAAATATGCAAATAATTACTTTCGCTCTATTTGGACTAACAACTAAATTTTGAAACCATAGAGTGTGGCTTAAAAATTCAATCATTTCCAATTCAAACAGTTAAAAACATCTCACTCCGCAAAACTGCTATAATGCTCCACCTTTTATTTCTTATATTTTACTCTCCGTATCAAAACAACTGATAAAGAAAATAAACTTTTTCTTTTATAATAGATTTCATGCCCAACCTGTAAGCCATCAAAATTCTTATAAAAAAAATGTACACATCATGTCAGCTCTTTCGGTAAAACCCCGTCGTAGGTTAAAGAGAAGATGGTGTCGTGACCCCCTTTAGTTTTGTACATGTAATTATGCTAATTTTGCAAATAACTAATAGGTGTGCAAATAACGCCTTGTTAGAATCAAATGATAGATCAATTATTATAATTATTGCGCATTGTATGTAGATGGTTTATGCCTTAATTAAAAATAACAATTTTATAAATAAATTTCCATATTGTATAAACGACTAGTTATATTTTATGGATGCTAAATACAAAGTGTTTTTTATAAGAGCTGTTGTAAATAACATATCAGCCAGTGATTCGCGTGACCCGACTGTAATTTTAAAAATTGATGATTCCAATAATTTTGTATAACTTGGTATCACGTAACAGTACCAGTAGCGGATACAGAGGGGGGTGGCAAAGGGGGAATTTGATTGGGGGAATCATCGTATTTTCCCTTTGTTTTACACTCTATTTAACCAATTTTGAAGCCAATTTTTGTACTTTTTGAACTTTAAACACCCTCCCCCCAAAAAAAAAAAAATTAAACCGTGGATCCGCCATTTATCATACACTGTGCTACAGTGGTGTACTAATGAATATACGCTAAATTATTAACTGTATATTATGTGATATCCCTCACTTTTCGGTGCCCACCACCTTCTATAGAATCATAATTATAATAAGAATAAAAAATTATAATTAAATAATAATAAACATCAATCGTCTGAAAACCCTTATTATTTTATTAGAAATTCTGAAATGTATTGTGTTTTTTTTATGTCTAAATCAATATAATACGTAAGTAACGATTTGTATAATACGTATAATATTTTACAGTATTTTCCACAAACTTTATTTCTTTGGTTTTCGATATTATGATGGTAGTGGCTCAGCTCTTCTTGATCTTGCGTCATCAAAGCTAATCTGTGGTTATTTATAAATACTAACCAGCCTTTCATAGTTTCATGACTTCATGTATGGTTCAGAGTTCTATTCGTCCATTTATATTTTTGTCCATTATTATTACACGAGTATTTATTAAATTTTACTATTTACATTAAAATTTAAAATGTTATATACTACGATTAACTGTATATGTATAACAATAATAATACGTTATTTATAGAACTACATTTAACAACCAGCAATTCATTCTCAGTTGTAGAATAAGGAGAAGGGTTAATGGTTATGGTACACTTAAACATATATGTGTTTTTTTTTTTTTTGATTTTGTGGGCTGTCATTTATCAACGATATTATATTAAGTTCTCAAACTAAAGATTTCTGGTACTAAATTTTAGGAATATAAAATAATATTAAACCATTTACTTACGTATTTTATAACCAACGTGTTAAACATGTTTTCAACAATGATTATCCATATTTATCTACGAGGCTATACGTCCGTTTAGCCACCTTTTCACTTTTATTTTATCCCTATAGGTATGCAATATTATTAATTTGAGAAGCTAGTATACGCCGTATATATACTTGCCTCCGCATGCTACCCTAAAATAAACCACTGATTAGGTATGTATAATGTACCATAAAATAATATGTCGTCTATCGGCGGATGTTAAGTCGACAAGTAGGTATTCACGATAACGCAATACAGGTAACTGGTAAGTGGTATTGGAATATAATATTTTGTTAATATATGACAAATTGGTGTTCGTTTAAAACTATAGGTACATTGATACCCAGGCTCCCCACATTAAATTTTGGGCCCCTGTACAAAATTGTTTTCGGGCCCTATATAAAACTTCCAAAAAAATATAACCCATTAAAAACGATATGGGTGTCTCATACACGATTTCTAGGGGATAAATGGTTAACCCACAACTTAAAATAACAAAATAACTATAAAATAAATATTCCTATCAAAATTTAAAAAATTACAAATACATTTCAACGGTCCCCTGTACTCCAGGTCCAACAGCTCCCCTTGTGGAGGCCCTGTTGATATCTGACCTAACCTAACCTACGAGTTACGAGTACATAAAGATAATATAATATATAGCTACAACCAGCGGTGGCTTGAACTTTTTTTTCTTGAATCACATTTAATATTTTTACACCTCCCACCCTCAGCATATTTTCACTACTCTTCAAATAGTGAATTCATGGGTTGTTATAGTATGGTTAAATAATAATGGTTAAATAACATCTACAAGTCTATTCAAACCAACTTTTCCAATTTACAACCACAGGACACTCACCCGGCCACCCATTAATATGTTTGTGAATCACGTGGTTCAAATTCAAATATATGTACCTACCTCCTTCTAGCCTCCCACTGGCGTTGACCGCTAAATTTTCGAAATCTTACGCACGATAATTAAATATAATATAATATCAAACAATAACACATTATAATCTAGAGAGGCTTGGAGTGCTGGGTTAATATTGTTTTTATTTTCTTACATTTTTTAATGCGATTTTAAAAATGCTATATTATGGCTTTGATGGTTTTCCGATAGTTCCAAGTACCTGCCTGCTATAGTACCTAATAATCGTCAAATGCGATGAATCACGCGTGGAAAATTACGTTTTTTGTTTATCTATTAATTATAATATATTATATTTGAACGGTTTGAAAATTAATGATCTTCGTAGGCGCATAATAATACATGAATGATAAATCAAACAATAACAGTCGACTATAATCTTCGCGTCTTTTGAGAATAATTTATGGGGACTGCGGGAGGCAGGCGTCTCGCTGCAGTGCAGTGGGGAGGCGCAAATCGAACTGTTTGCAAACGGCTGGCCCATTCGGCTGTTCAAAATCGGCGATATAATATAATGTATGCATTATAATATCGGACTTCTGTCCGCTTGAGTTATTATTATTAAACTGTGCCCGCAGAGCGAGCACAAAGGCTTTCGGACCACACGCCCAACCATACACGTGGTATACTGCACACACTATATACCTACCTCACCGTATACCACCGTATATGATATATGAAAATAATATCTACATTATTATTATTATTATACCTATTATCAAACGTATTTCGAGTGCGTTAAAATCGTGTGACGCGCTGTTTGTTATTCGTGTAATATACCGATCGCAAATGAGCAAACACAGTGTTTCCTCATAGTCATCGCCACCATAGTCCGCACACACACATATGTATAGGTTTTTCTATCAATATTGACAGATCTCGTCGGCAAACGAAACGGCATTTCGATTCGTCCGGGGCCAAGGCCGAAACAAAAACGTCCAAAGTGCGCAAACATATAGAATTCTCGTACTATGCGAAATTCTATTATATATCTATGGGTACGTATAGTGATACTGTATATAAGCGATTTATATAATTTTAGAAACGAATAACGATGCACTGTGACTATGCATTTTTAGTTTTTACCGATTTTATGATGCAGAAAACTATGATATGCTAATAACGACTGCACTTCTGTCAAAAAATTTTATTAAGTTTCAACGAATATTGCGACAATTGTCCGATTGTTTACGATGGTTTTCAACGTAAATATTTTCATTTCATTCTTCGACCCCTGCCACCAATAGAAACCCCTAAATATTCTACTCGTCGTACTCATATATAGGTACAATTTGAGAAAAGGCTTATGCACGCAGTATCTTATAATTTATGGTTGATTTAGTTTTTAATTTATATATTATTATTAAATTTTTTATGACATATAGTATACAAAGCTATTACTGTAACATTTCTTTTTATTATTAGTTCATATAGTTATAATATTTAAGTAGGTAGTCTATTTTATATTATTTTCTTTCTATATTGTATTATTATGAATAGTAAAAACTCATAAGCATGTATGAATATGTAATAATATTTTTAATAGGTACCAATACTGTCTATTTAATATATAATACATTATGGATTGTGCTTGAGCCCATGGGGCCTTTTAAATAAATAAATATTTATACCTACATTATGATTATTTAATCAATGGGGAGAGAGGGGACGAAGTTCCTCATTGTATAGACCATGGTATGACAAACTTAAAAACGGCATCCCAGTTTTTATTTTTTCGAAATTACGCCCTATGTCACACTATACATCGTTAAGTAATAAGTATACTTATTTAAACAGTATTATTATTATACTATATAGGTACAGACCTATACTACACTATATAGGTACACTTGATAGGTTATGTACCTATAGGTATAATATTATATATTCAGCCTTACAGAGGTACCTACTACAGTCGACCGACGTTTACGATTATGATTTAATGCCTCGACCAATATAGTAACAATTTCTTTGCAATCGCCTATAGCAGCTGTTGCATAATAATTATTGTTATTATGCTTAAGAGTATATCAGCGCACTATTTTTTTCTCTCTCTCTCTCTCTCTCTCTCTCTCTCTCTCTGACCCACGCGTAATATAGCAAATGGTACGTTCACAATAACGGTTATAACAATATAATCATAATAATTTCTAAAATCAGGGTGAAATTACCTCTTGTAAAATTTTAAAGTAAGATTATTATCTAGGACGTGAACGCAAAATTTGCTAGGCTGTGCATGGGTCAGACAGAGAAACCAAATAGTGTCATCCTCTCAACATGACTATACTGTGCCGTAAAACAAACAGCGGTCCTGCAGAAAATATCTAAACGATCGTTATAATATAATATTTTCATAATCGAGAAAGAGATATATGACCACCATATCGGTGTTGTCTATGTCGATTCATCAATCATCGGTTTTTTTTCTCTTACGGTTTAGTTTACCTACAACCGTTAATTTATGTCACCGAAGTGGTAAGAAATATTATAAGGTAAGCACGCAAAACGTTAGATTGTTATTACCATAACGTCGGTGATCGATGGTGGGCGGAACCAGGCGTCCTTTTTCTCTGGTAAATTAATAATAATATGCTCGACATATTTTAGTTATTACAACACTTCGCCACTTCGGTCCCGCTCGAGATGAACGGTGTCCTCTTAAATATTAAATTGAAAAAGTTTTTTTTTAATACCTGCTTAAATGCAACGAATAAAAATTCCACTTCAGAAAATTAAAATATTATGCGCAGTTACATATTAGACCAAATTATAAAATATTATACAATAATATTATATTATAAACTATATTATATTAATTGAAAAATCACCAAAGCATAATTTATCAAACCCCGGGTAAGGATTTTCAGCTTAACCTACAATCGCCATTTGTCTACAACTTACTAATGATAGTTAAAGAGAACTGAACAAACGCTTTCTAATAAAACAAACAACCATATTGTCGGTGAGTTATAAGTGTGCAGAAGATGCACAGTGATTACAGGGCAAGGAGGGGATCCGACTGCAGTAGGTATTATGTAATGATGAGAAACGAATTTTTATCATAGTTAATAATAATTGTTTAAATCGGCAAAACATCATAGTACAATAACAGTACTATAGTATTAATATAATAATTTTCCGACCAGAAAACTATAAAGCCATTAGGCCATCAGAATGCTCCACGCTGAGCTTCCCATCATATTATATAGGATTTGTGATTTTCATTAATTTGCCTATAACTTGACGTATAAACAATAATAATTGCTAACATGTACAAACATGGTTATAACATATTTTAGATTTAAGGAACGTTTTTTGACCAGTTAAATCACGAATAAAAGATATTTTGTCTTTTAAACACGTGCTGTACGTGTTATAGTTACAGCGATCAAATAATGATAATATTATGTATAGATTTATATTATGCTTATCATTTTTTTTTTTTAAATATGCAACGTAGTTAGGTAATAATATAAGTATGTATTTTAGTGGTTCGTTGAATACATTGAGTTGTTCACTAATATTGACACTACCTATATAGATATTGAAAAATTGTATTGCCATAAGTAATTGAACAAATTCCAAACGGGTATTTACTTACACTAATGTTTTAAATGAGAATGTAAAAAAAGGTTTGTCATCAGTCATCAGTAAAATCTATTAGTATTACTTAATGTAAATATTATGTATGGGTACATTTAAGATAAAATTATTCAAAATGATTTAAAATAAAACGAATTTTTAGGTAGCTACCTATAACTGTATCGCCCTTAAAAATATAAATTTTTATAGTTTATTTTTTATTTATTATTTTTATAATAATTGGTGGAAAATCTTAATAACAACAATATTACAATAAGATGGTATACACTATACACCAGTGGCGTAGACAAGGGGGGACGTGGGAGTCAGACCCCCCCCCCCCCCATTAAATTTATTTTTTGTTTTTGCTTGCATTATGTAGTATGCACTATGATGGAATATTTTGTCATATTATGATCTATCGAGCTATTGAACTTTGACAGTTTTGTCAACATACTGAATACCATTATAATTTTATTTTCGTTTATTTATTGCAAATTAAATACCTAGTAATATTTATTTGGTTGAAATGGTCGATGACGATTGACGACTATGGTTATACTTTATTATAATTTATAGCTTATCTTATTATTTATAGAGATCTGAGACAACACTATATAGTAGGTATGC
>NC_042495.1:110222852-110236497 GCF_005508785.2 Acyrthosiphon pisum
TTCAAATCAGAAATTTTGAATTTCCTAATTTTTATAAAAATTATAATTTTGATTTAAAATTTAAATATTAAGAATAATTAATTTTAATTTTTAACTTTTAGTGCATTTCTATATTGCGCTCTACTATTATAACTTAAAAGTTATAAGTTATAAGCTATAAGAATATAATATAAAAAAAAATATACATTATCAAAAACGTTATTTGGAAACAATAGGAAAATAACGTTTTTAAAAACGGAAATCAAAAACGTTTAAAAACGTTAAACAAAAACCATATTTTTAAATCAATAAAACTTAACGAAAACGAAAAAATTAAAAACGTTTTCCATCCCTGGTTTAATGTAAATTTTGAATCATTTCAAATTATATTCATTGTTCCTATTGTTAAATATTTTACTACCTAACCTTAGAAAAAAGTTTTGAGAGGGTGAAGATTTTCCAATTTTCACCTCCCATTTAGCTGTCATATTTTTTTTTTGATCCCCCCCCCCCCTTTCAAAAATCATGTCTACGCCACTGCTATACACTATAGTAGTATACCATACTTATATGTACCTATTGGCTATTATGCATTACACATAACTGCTAACTGTAACAATAACATTAACGAACGCTAATTTAAATTATCCTACGGCAATATTAATGCCGACGATCGTATTACAGTTTATCTCGCGCAATATTCCACTTACCAACCTTTCGTCGGGCATTTCTAGAACGTTAATTTTATTTATTTTTTGTATTTTATTTTTCACTTATATTATAATAAAGTCGACGCCACTCGTCACTGAATTTTTCACAAAAATATTATTATTTATATTGAACTATAGTCATATACGCACTATATATTGTGTTTGTTCCTCTATAGTAAAACCCAATCACCAATATACGCGTCAGTTCCGTAGACAACAGTTGTAGGATAACCTTCTGATTCTTTAAATATTGTTCATGACTACCTTTATTGTATTTATTTAAAAATTTTAAATTTAATAATCGTTCATTACTTATTTTATACAAATAAATTTGTTTTTATTGTTGCAATATTGTTTTACACTGTGTTATAAATAGAATAAAAACGTTTTTCACTTGGAAATTCTTATCTATGCCTGCAGGTAATAGTCCAGAACTCGAGATAATTATATATACCGAATGCACAGTTTGTTTTTCTTTTTATTATTATTTTTTAGCATATTTTGATTTTTTCCCAAAGGTTTCAAATAAAACAACCAAAAACGAATTACGATAAAATGTATTTTTTAACACTCAGAAATGTACGAATGTTGGTAATTATTAATGAATAACGATTATCCATTTATTCACAAAATAAGGTATGTTTCATGTATTTTCATTATCTCCTGACGACATTCCATCTATTGTCAAATTCCATATAACGAGCGGTCTCTTTCCGGTTGTATACATATACATTCCACTTTACTAAAATAGTTGGCAATTTTTAAACATATAGGTATATTTATTAAATTATAAAAATCATATTATAAGAAAATCAAAATGATAATGATTTGTTACCCATTAAAATATAAATGCATTTTTTAAATTTAAATTTTTAACAAATTAACATATTTCGTCACGTTCTTATCCACATTTGAAGGTTATTTCTGAATAATTCCAAAGCACTTATTTAATTATATAAGTCATAAGTAGATATTAAATTATATAGATAAGATATTTTAATATAATTGAAATGCAATTCTTCAAAATGCCTAATTATTTGAATTGTGTTGTTTACCCGACGTGGTTTTAAAGAAGTCCAGAAATATTTTCAATTAATGATCCTATGAGACAAGTGTCAAAGCGCCCAACATTCGAATAATTATAACGTCTAGGTATTTTTTTACTGTTATTTTTCGAATTTAAAAACTAAAAAATTTAACAAATATGAAACATAAGGTAAATAAATAATTATTATAATTTTTAAAAATGTCTTTCTAATAAAAGTGTTAAATGGATTACAAAACGATGTCTAGAAAATTAATAGTTTATCCGGTAGTCGGTATAGATACACCTAGAATACAATTATCGATTAGTTTAAATGTCAACGTTAAATTCTATAATTATCTACAAATGACTACAATATAAAGTTTATGACTTATTTGATTTCTGAGCTCAATCCATCTTACTGAGACTTTAAACGTTATTATAACAAACCCATTTTTAATTTTTGATAGTACTTTTTTTGTTATAAAAGTCATTAGGCTACCAAATCTGTCAATTTTTCTAAGTACATTAATTTTATTTATGTGTTTATTTCACAAGATAACGTAAACATATATTTGAATAATAATTATAAAAATTTTACAAATGTTTTTAATTATTTTTAATACCTCGAGCCGTACTACTTAGCGTTTTAACTTTAAATTTAAGAAAATAGTCTGTATAGTTTTTTATCTCATAACTGATGTATCTAAATTTTGAATTTTAAATTTTTAAAAATGTATGAACATTTAACAATCAACAGTATTATATAGTATTGCGTGAATAGATAAAATTATGATTTTTATGTACATCGTCTAACTTTGAATTTTACTGACTATGATGACAACCAATAAGTACTAACTCATATTAATTCTCGTAACTTGTAATTTACTTTTTATTAAAACCTATTTGTAAACCATAATTTATAATTGTTTGAATTTAATTCAGTAACTATCACTTAAGCCTAGCCAACGAAGACTTTCTATTGGCATTTACTCAATCAATCATTGACTGACATTATTATTAAAAAATAATACACTATTTCAGTTTAATTCAATAACATATATTACTTATAGAAAAGAAATTACCTACAATAATAAAAATAAAATAATAATACATTTATTCTGGTCAATTACGATAACAATTATAACAAACATTTTTACGAGTCAATATCAATTAGTACATATTTTGGTATGTGGTCATAGGGTGACCTAGACAAAGATGGGAAGACAGACTAAAGGAAGATCTGAGGATATTATAAGAGTAAGGAACGCAGAGGAAATTGCAAAAGGCAAGGAAGAATGTAGGTAATATTTTGTTGCGACAATGGGACTGAAAGGCCCGTAAAAAGCCAAATAACGAAAGAAAGAAAGAATATCAATTGGTACATTTTAAAAGGAAAATAATCATAAAAATAAAATATTAGACTAGATTCGTCTTCGTCTGGAGTGCGCAATAGTCACGATTTTAAAGGGGTTCCGCATAGGCAATCTTTACAACTTTACAACATCTTAACTTTGAAGATATCGAAAATGTTGAAGAATTATATAATGTTTTAGCATGTAAAAACTTTTAAGAAATCTTGATCAAAAACGTGTTTTTGTTGAGAAATATATATTTCATTGGTTTTAAGTTTGCAGCCCACAAATATGTATGGACATTGGACGTACATGATAGATCAATATTTATAGTTTTTTTAACCATAAGTATAGAATAATCGTACGGTATTTTTGAAACATATTTTTTTCGTACCTACAATACCTAAATACTCAGATGCACGTACTGTGACCCGAATACAAATGTATACCTAGTTTAGTTCTAAAAAACAAAAACTTATGTAAAAATATATCTATTAATAATAAATTATTGAGAAAAAAAATGATATGCTCCTATAGAGACACGTGGATTTAGTTCACTTGTTTATGATAAGAACAAAACAACATAACATAATGCTTCACGGCCATTATTATACGATTCGCGAAACGTTCGTTTAGGTACGACCATAAGCGTGTCTACGGTGGGTGCCTAGGGTTGCCTGGGCTGCCCCTGCAATTTTCGAAAGGCGCCGGTCAACCAAGTTTTAAATCTAGTGGTTTACAGCTTTTATTTAGAAAAAAAAATGTCATGCATTGTTTATTTTGTTCTAATAATATTATATTGCATTGTCGAATTGATTTATGATTCTATCACAAATTCCGGTAATAATATTATGCGGGTAACTGCCAACTGGTACAATTTATTGTTATAACTTATAACTTATAATGATATACGTATTGTTTTATAATATAAATATAATGTGTTGTTCAATATTCTTCTTATTATTAAACATATTAGGTACCTCTATGTACATACTATTTATAAAATTTTGTTATAGATAACTTGAATATATAGGCTTTTTTAAACTATATAAATGTTAAATTGGTGGGACTACCCCCCCCCCCTCCCCCCAATTATTAGGGGCCCGGGGGTAATGGGTGTTTTTTTCGGTTAGGTTAGGTGACTAACCGGTCATTAGTTAGGCTGCCCCTGCGGATGAAGTCTAGTCACGCCTATGGGTACGACTCGATACCTTGAATCACTGCAGAAGATCGATGAAGACATCGTCGATGTAATTCATCACTATAATAATATTATAATATTTTATAAATTATAATATTATTATATGATTATTACACTATTATACTAATACTAATGAGAAACTATTGAAATGATTGATCAGCTCAGTGAACAGAACTTGTGAAGAGATAAGTACCAACATTTATAGTGTTTTTTATTTTGAGTTATTTTTTTTAATATTATTATGGTTTTGTTCTGTTTTATGTGTTTCTGTAATTGTGAGATGATAAACGCATGGTGATATTATTATTAAAACAAACGCGTATACGTTTTTGTATTTACAAAAGGATACGTTAAAAAAAAATTCATTTAAAACACAACATAATATTATAACTTAAGATATTATTTTTTCTCCTAACATCATGAATAGAGTACCTACACTAAATATTGTTTTAGTTAACCTTGTAATAAAATGCCTATATAGACGGCATGAACAACAAAATAATTTACCATAACATTACATTTTTGTTTATATATTATTATATTATAGACCAAACTGGACGGTTCGTAGTGACATATCATATTGTTTTATTAATAGTATACCCTACTTACGTTAATAAGTACAAAAACAACATTTTTATACATCAACAATTATTTTATACCTATTTTTGTTTTCAATCAAGGTCCTGAACGCATTTCGTTAAATACGAGAATTTAACGGGGACCGTGCAAAACCAAACCGTATCGATAATCGAAATAAATTACAGTACCTACTGTTCTACTGTACTACAATATACATTTTAATACATATTATTATTAATGTATTACATAACGAGATTTAATTTTAAAAGTAGTGGTATTTATCACACTAAGCGACTATACTAATGAACAAAAAAAATTATTAAATAATGGTGCACCAAATATAGAAAACAAAATAGATTAGTGAACTATAACACTAATATTCAAACTAATGACTAATAATAGTATTGTTAATAAGAATACAACTCGAATGAAAAAAAAAAACTATGGACAAACGAACAAATTTGTATGTTAATGTCTAGAGTTTTTATTAGGGAAACGAGCAAAAGTCAATGGAAAACTATAACCATTTGCTATTATTATCGAAGTCGAATAACAATGAAATTGTAAATTATGTCTGGTAGATTACGCTATAAGTAGATAATAAAAATAATAAAATTATGCGACGAGAAACGGTAGTTTAAAATTGCAATGTATATTTTATTAACGCACGCAGGAAGTAACCGTCGACAAAAAGAAGAACATTTCTAATAAAAACCATTTCCAAAAATTAATATTAAGTTAGTTTTATGTTTAAGTACACATTACATAATAGTATATTTAGCAATAAAAAAAAATACGTATAGAAATAACATAACATAACCAAAAAATTGCAAGCACAACCATTAAGCATAATACAAAATATGCTTGTGACGGTGTAGCCGAGTTCAAAATAAATGAGTTCTTAAGAAAACAGAATTTATTAACATATTAATATGAGACTACTATATCAGATACACAAAACTTCACTAAATTTCAATATTTTTAATTCTTGTATTGTAACAATTTGTAGGCTACAATGTACTATAATTAACTTTATACATGTAGAATACAACATGTCATTCATAAGTTTGAATAAGAGTATGAAATAAATTAAGTTAGAAGACTGTAATCTAGGTTTATTAAGAATAATTTTAATTTTTTATTAAAAAATGTATAGTTTTAGACAGAACATCAGTATGGGTAGAGACCCTATCGAAATGCCATAAGAAAAAAATGTGTATATTAATATCATATAGGATAAATTTATTTTAATATTTTTAAAAACAAAATCATTTTTAATTGTACCTAATCTTCCGTTGGCCGTCACACAATATTATATCGTCTCACTTTTTCATAATATTCGTACTAACCTCATATCGACGGCCCATCATTGCCTGAAGACTGAAGCGAATTATCTATACTTGGAATAATCTCCTAATATTTACTTGGAGTAATTTTGGAAATTATTCAATGGGATAGCTATAGATATATGCTGCCTGACAGTGACCCTATGACCATAACCCTGTTAATAAAATGCATTATTTACCCACCGTAAGTAATATTATAAAATAGTATTAACATGTGAAAATGTATTTTAATATTTTTAAATTATGTAAAACAATCGATGGACGTTCCACGAATTTTTCGAGTTTTGTGTTAACATTTATTTCTACTCGCTTAAGGCGTTAAATATACGGAACTTAACAAACATAAATGCAAGACCATAAACAGCTGAAATTTAAAAACAATACAATTTCACGCATCGATTATTAATATTATCTAATTATTATTCTTACTATAGGTTCTTTTCTTCTATATAACAAAATGTAATTATTATAATAATATTATAATACAGTGAAATCTCTGAATACCGTACACCCTTGATCACTGAAATTTTGCCCGCTGTTCGATGGGTTCAGTTCGTGGAAAGTTTGTTGTTTGGCTGAGACACGATTAAAACACCTTTTTTGAGACACGATTGAGCATAAATTGTCGGCGTATCAAAGGAAATTGAAATACAAAAGAAAACCAACACGATTGAGCATAAAAAGTTCTGCAACGTTGCCATTTTCAATTTTGAACTGTATTATACAAAAATATTTATTTAAATAATTATAATGATTCAAAATAAAACATGGCGAAAAATATCATGTTTTCATAGTCAATCTGTAATATACCTAGTCACATTATTCAAAATATTTATAAATCAATAGTAGTCACATTATAATACAGTATATAATAGATATTTTTGATAATAATGAAATAATAATAATAATAATAGTTATGAGTTTATGACTTATGAAAATAATAAAATCAAAATATTTATAAATCAATAATAGTCTCAATAGTAGTCCGGAATAGTACTCCGGAACTAATATATTAATCGATAACATTGTTGATAAAGCTGAGGGGCTCGGCTCACGGCTCGCGTCAGATATCATAATAATTGGTGTAATAATACGTGAAAATAATAAATTTTTTTTTTTTTTTCTATATTTGTTCATTGTAACGACCTCAAGGTCTTTGACAATGCTTATCACAAGTGGGTAGTAGGGAGATCATGTGATCTATTTATCTATGTATATATCACTATATGCATGATACTACCCCCCTTCTCCAAGAGGAGACATGTGCGGTCTTCACTCCCAGTGGAGTGGGACCTAGTTGGAAACCGGATGACGCAATCGGACGACAGCACGGGAAAATGGTGACTGCGTAGAATCACACACATTTTTTTTGCACTTTGCTATGAATCGAACCGATGACTGTGTGAGTCGTAAGTCAACTGTGTGACCACTGCGCCACTCCGGCCCCAAAATAATAAATTACAAAATTTTGGCAACGTGAATTTGGCAACATCGCATAAAATATTCTATGCTCAATCGTTTTATGCTCAATCGTGCTTTACCGTGTTGTATGCTCCCTTTTTAGTTTTTACGCGGTTAAAAATCGCACCAACTATCAAACAAAAAAAAAAAGACGAAAAATCGACAATGGCCTGCACATGCGTCTGGTAGAGACCGTAGCGTAATATATATATATATTATATATTATATAGGTATTATATACTATTTTAATATAATTTGCAAACAGAACGTTGACCCTGATTCCATATTAAAGTCGCATTGAGGAGGCACCTTTATCACATATACTATGTTCATATGTCATAATAATATATAAACCTATTCAGAGTGTTTCGCCCGTCGACGACCTTTATTTCTTAGTATTTTAATCGTTTTTTTTCTTAACGTATTATGTTACCTGCATTGTATATCGCTCAAAAATCGAACAGTGTACACGACCGTCATCATGATCTATAAGTACGTTGTGCAAAATCAAATTATATCAATTTTTCGTCCCTCGACAATTTGAAATGATCTGAATCTCGAGAACAATTATCGAAAATGTTAGCGTTCATTATTACATAATATTTATTTACCAAGAGCTGAAGAGCAGGACTTCACCTGTGTGGAAAAAAATTCATATTTTCTAGTACAATAGTATAGGTTGTTTATAAAACAAAACAAAGTTTTTTGAGTATCGGGAGAAAATGAAGGTACTTTAACGCATCAGTCGTCGAATTATACAGTATATATTATGTCAATTGATAGGAATGATGTCAGTTACTAAAATGTTTTCAAAAACCGCTAAAAACGTTATTTTACATTTTTTATAAATCATAGTATAAGAGCGGCCTTTGAAGGGCATTGGTCAGATATTGCATTATAATATTCGCACTGGATCGAATGAACTATTGGGTTACGGTAATTAATTGGCAATATTAATAGGTATACAGTATAGAATATTATTGATTTCCGCCACGGGTTAATAGTTCATCGTCCGTGACGGTTTAAAAGTATGGGCCGGTGGGCGGGTAACATATAATAATGTAATACTGAGGATTATAACATAATACCTATTTTATTATTATATTGTAATTTGTAGTTGTAGTGTCACAAGAAAAAAAAATCAAAAGTTAATAAATTGATGATATTATATACTTGTACAGAGTGATTCACCAAGCACAGTCCCCCCTTTTTTTTTAATCTGATTAATGTAATATTTAAATATACAAAGGACCACATTTTTATATTCTTGCGATATTTTGTACTCTTGTAAAGAGATACAAACTTCTGTTTTTTTTTTAAATGAGCTCCCTGTAGTTCCTTGTATTTCTACTGTAAGCTATTTAGCGAATAATTTTGATGAAAAATTTGGTGCATGTGCATGAATCAATATTCGAACGACTAGTTTTTAAGTCAATTAATTTTGTACACTAAAAATAATTATAAGTTTTAATGGTAATGGATTGAGTCGATATGAGTGGTATGGTGATTTTAACATTTTAGTACAAGTTAGTTTAAGACTTTAAGTATAGGTAATTACTTATTAATATTATCAACATTTATAATTTGTAAAAATGGTCCTAGATAAAATACTAAACCCAAAATTACATATGTTTTTTTTTTTTGTTCAACTATATGTTTAAGGATTGTTATCCTTAGTATAAATATTTTAACATCTGAGCAACTACTTGTTGTACATTAAGTACATCAAACTGTTCAAAAAAATTATCCACTAAATAATTTACAGTAAAAAAAGAAGGTCTCGTTTGAAAAAACAGAAATTTGTATCGCCAGAGGACGACATTCCTTGAAGTGTTAAAAAATCTTAAGATAATTATAAAAATATTATAATGGTCTAAAGTATAATTACAATTTTCATGAAACAATTCATTATGATAGAGGTAAAAATGGGGGTTGATCATGCTTGGCAAATCACCCTGTATAATATCATATACAACGGAACTACACCTCAGAAGTGGCGCCGAACGCGAATCTCGAATGGGCTAAACATACAAAATGCAAGTGACGTGTTCTTACACATATTATATTAAATATTATATTTTGTTTATTATGTGCACACACGCCGAATGTACATTTTGCAAACAACACAAATATCATATTATAATAATATAATGCGGTGAACATTTTTTTTTGTACTTGTCGGACCTACAAATGATTTTTAATTCGTCGTCGACAATCGACGGATGCGCACCAATTAATAATATTATTCAATTTATACGCGTACTTCTATAATCTATAGTCTATATTCTATACGAACAGCGGACGAATAATGATTCGTATAAAAAAAATCTAATTTTAATATATAAAAATCCAGTGTCACGGTGTAAGTGTTCGAACTCCTCCGTAGCGGCACAACCAATTCGGATGAAATTTTTTTTGTATGTTTGGTAGGCATGAGAATAAGTCGAAAAATTTATTTTTCACCCTCCTACCATCACCCGGGGAGGTGATCAGGCAGGGATTTTGAGACTTACGGTGGAATTTTTTGTTTATAAACGGTTGCTTTATTGGTTATAGGAGAAATAATTAATAGAAATTCGGGCAGATCATGTAGTATGTACAATTCGTATTTTTGAAAATTGCCTACCAATAAGGTAGATAAGTTGCACTTTGTCCGCGATCCAACGTAGTCGTATTGCCTACCAGGGTGACTGAGTTGCACTTACTGCAGTGACTTACACTTAAAAGAAGTTGAACAATCAATTTTTTTTTTAAGTTGCCATTTTTGAAAGGGCAACAAAGTGCACGGGATCAGCTAGTTTTAATATAATATACATTCGAGTTTTTTTTTTTTTGTATACTATTATCATCAAGACCCTCTAGCTGAATACAATTTTTAAGGAGGGTTAATTGTTTTCTTTGATTTAGATATCGGAGTAGATGCCTCCTAAATTATTAGAATAATAAAGAGAAAATAAATTACGTTTGTGGTAGTAATATTTTTGTTCATTATAAATACTTTTTTTCAGTAAGTATAATCATAGGCGTACGCACGGGGTTGGCCAGATGGGCCGTGGCCCTCCCTGCGAGCTGTAACATACTTATTATATAGATGGCAACTTGGACATAGACAGATAGTTGTATTGCCTTATTTTGTGGTATAAGCATTCTGATTTTTGATTTTTTTATATCAACAAAATCAACAAGATTCTCTTAAATCTATAAAATATGCAAACAAAAAATGGTTCTATTTAATCGAGGGTAAGGTAAATCGTGGGCATATATCACAACCTATCAATTTGGACATAAGGAAAATAATATGCAAATGCATATAAATCCTAGCCCTACTTATGAACAAATATATATATATATATTATACCTTAAAATTTAAAAAGTAGGTGATGACCAGTGTGTAAATGAATGTAGGTAATTTTATAGATACCTAACAGTGTTTAAAATAATTTGTTTCAAGTACCTATCATTGGCCCACTCTGCCACAACGGGCTGCGCACGCCTATGAGTATAATATTATTATTGTACTCTTATTGAATTTTCATTACGGTGACGAATAAATTATTTCGGGGAATTAGACCTAATAAAAAAATAAAACAATACGCTCTTGATTTGATTGTATTCATTGAAAACCGATCGTTTCGCGTTTGATCATTCGTTCGTGTGCATTTATAAAATAATAATAATTAATAAATATTAGGTATATTATAGGTAGTCGAAATCAAATACATAGTAAAACATTATATTATTACCTATAGGTACATACACACACTATGACACACATATTATAGATATCTAACTGATAATGTATGACAAATCACATATTGTGATAAAACAACAAAATTATCATATTATAATATTATATAAAAACATATTTTCTGCGTATAAAAAAAACATCGTCTGGTATTATATTTTGTAGATGTGTTACAGCTGGTACAATAGTCTGCGTTTTCCGTGTAAATGTTATCGTTGACGCATATTATATTATACCTATACCTACCTATGGTAGGTAGGTATATATGGTGATTTAATATAATGTAACACATTAATGTATATAATTTTATTAGTTTGTTATTTTACTGAATATAACTTAACAGACTAGATAATACAACCGGGTATATTATTACTATAATATATTATACCTATATATTAGGTGTGTCATTGTGAGTCTATTTTCATCCATTATTATTTGTCCGTTACAGTGAATAATAAAGGCTTCTTTATTATTGTTCACCAAAGTAATTATATAATATATATTGTAATACTTATATGTATATTTTACAGGCACCTATATGCGAGCAGTATTGAATATAAAAATTCGAAATGAAATCCACCGCAAGTGGAAATGTTCAGAAATCCAAAAAAAACAATCGCCTATGAGTATTATTTTAGGGACATATATGCGAGGGCCGAGGAGTACCTATATAATGATATTATATAATATAATAATCTATATAATATTATATAGATATTATCTATGTCTAAAAAAATACAGTTTCGTCAACTCAGCCCCCGGAAGTTAAATGTAGTAGTTTTTTTCTATAAAATAATTTCATGTATAATCTATTTGTAATAATTTATAATGTATTCGTAAAAATAAATATTTAATGTAATTTGTAACGTATACGTATAAATAAAATTCGGGATTTTTAATCCAAAATTATACCCATAAAAATATAAATTCAGCGTTAATGGTGCTGACGTCATATAAAATTGTAATATATATATTATACAAGATTATTTTCTTAGGCAAATCCATTTTAATTTTTCAAAAAAAAATTATAAAATGCAGCACTTTCTCATATGTCATAATATTATAATATACAGAGTGTCCCGTTGGGATATACCCATTAGTCGAAGAGAGGGACTCGCCGCCCAGACAATAACCGGTTTTTTGCTGTTATAGCTATAAATCAAATAATTTTATTAAAAATCATAAAATTATTGACAATAAAATGTTGAAAAATCAAAATGTTCACAAAAATAAACTCTATAATAGAGTCATCTTCAATTGTTTCAAAAATGTGTTTTGCACACAGCCTCGGTCTGCTATAACCTGATTTTGGGGCTCAGTCAGCCAGAGTGGCTTTCTGTCGATTGGCTTTTGCCTCCGCCTTAATAAATTATACCTTGCCCTAATATTAATTACTATAATTTTCAAATTAATCATATCCTCCAAACTTATTATGTTCAACCTCGTATTATTCTATTAGTACAGATAGTTAAATACTTAACTCAAAAACTACTCATTTGAATTTCGATTTCTATATATTATATCATATCGTTATATGGACATTTTCAAAAATTTCTGATTGACAATTTACAGTAAAAAAAGTTGATTCTTGTTCGGAAAAAATACTTTTCTATTACCAAAGGACACTCCTTAGATGATTATATATAAATAAATCAAAATATTTTAAAACGCGGTCTTTATAACTTATAAGTAGGTAGGTACCTACTACCTATACTTCAAAATCTCAAAAATCATAATATTTAAATAAAACCATTATTGAAGGGATAATGTTGGGAGCGAGCATGCATGATGAATTGCTCAATTGCACTACGTATAAGCGTATTTCATTATCATATTTTATCATATTGCATATTCGCGTATGACTAAATAAATGACCATTGAAGTCAGGGGCGTATTTACGGGGGCGGATATAGGGACAAATCTGCCCCCATGGCTCTTTAAATACATGTCTATTATTATATTATAATTATTACATCATAATCTGTAAGCTAAAATTCTTGTCATCCGCCCCCTACAAAAATTACTAAATACGCCACTGATTGAAGCGTATTGAATTATTCATAATTTATTTATTTATTTATTTATTTATTTATTTATTAATACGGACTTAAGTCCAATTCACAATATATTTATATAGATAACAATAATATGATATATAACATAATAAGAGATAAAAAGATTAATATATAGAATAATGGTAATAATAATAACAATGAATATAATAATAATAATGTAATAATAATAA
>NC_042495.1:110238595-110239815 GCF_005508785.2 Acyrthosiphon pisum
TCTAAGAATTAAAAATTAAACAGGATTCCACGTAAGTAATTAATTCTGTTACCAAAAAATCTAAAAAATACATTTACACAGTTTATTTTTATAGTCATTTTAAGTACAAATTTGGACGAAATTACATATTAAAAACCTAGGATAACTATTTAAGTTATTTTGTTGTGATTGTATAATATTATTCGTGGGTACTTGAAACTTCTAAAGTATACTATTATATATCTATGATTTTACCACGGTTTTTTGTTGATGTATAACGCGTTATAACTTATAAGTACCTAATAGATATTATGATATGATTAATTTGGAATTTATTATAGGTACCTATTATAGGTCAATTTTTTTTTAATACCATAGATAAGTATATATATGTCTAATACATAGACTGATATACCGTCTCCGCTCAGAATCGTTTTTCTTATACAGTGATATTATATCATTGAATTCAAATTTAATACTGTCCATTATACAGTGACCCACTTCTAACCTACTGTACAGCAGAGCGACATCCACTTACCCACCTTTTTTATTACGAAATCCATGTTGTTGTGGTGCTAAAATATTTTTAAATATAGGCGTAAGTTTATCATTTATTATTTTAGAAAATATTTTCGGGAGAATAGAAATTATTGATATGGGACGGTAGTTTGAGATAAATGATTTATTACCTTTTTTAAGAATTGGTTTAATGTAGGTAGATTTCCAAGTTGATGGAAATGAGCCACTATTTAAACAAAAATTAAAGAGATATGTGATAGGTGGTGAAAGTATAAATCTGCAGTTAAATAAAAATATAGGAGAGAGATCATCAGGACCAATTGCATTTTTGTAAGATAGAATATCTAATTCGTTGAAAACTTCTAGGAGTTCAATATGAAGCGAGTTTAACGAATCAATAGATTGAACTATATTTGGCTGAAAATTAATATTCGTAGGAGCTGTATCTTTATATACTGAAGAGAAGTATTGACTAAATAAGTCAACAATTTCTTGACCATTATCAGCTATCTTATGGTTAAATGACATAGAATTTGGTAAACCAGATGATTTTTTAATATTATTAATAAATGACCAAAATTTTTTAGGCTGGGATTTAAAAGATTTCTGAATATTAATTATATATTGAATGTTGGTATTTTTTTAATTTGATTAGATTTATTAAGTCTTTAGAAAACCAACAGGGAAATTTAGATTTGAAGTATCTTTTTTTTGGGAATAAA
>NC_042495.1:110239865-110244503 GCF_005508785.2 Acyrthosiphon pisum
GTTTCTTTTCAAAATAAAAAAAAAAAAAAAAATGTAGATACTCATAAATTAATGTACTATACTTTGTTATACATATAGAATATTCTGTATAATATGCTTATTACTTAGCTACTCTGATCTCATTGCTAGTGAAATTATTGATGGTGAGGGCCGAGCGAGGGGGTATGAACGCGCATATATTATGATTCTGTAATAGACTAGTCTATCTGTACTACTACTCATGACAAATTAATTTATCATGCTACTACTACAATACTTTAATTTGTAAACAGTCACCTCTTAGATAGCGATTGACTACCATATATTGGAGACAATATTTTATACGTATGGACTATAGCCGTCAGCTATCTAGTATTTTTATATATCTGTGGTTCAAACGCAAACATTTGTCGATAATCGACAAATATTTTTAGAGCTGTGTATGATTCGATTTATGCTTATATTATGACTATCGCTATATCTATAATTTTCAATTATCAAGCTATTGGATTTGGAAAGCTATAATGGTATATCATTTGTTGCAGGGCATTGCACCCGAATTAACCTAAACCCCTAACACTCCTAAACTCCCTTAAAAAATCAAACACCCGAAACCGATATAACCCGAATGATTCAGTTTTCAAAACACCCGTATTAACCAAAACCCATATAAATCATTCGGGTTAACCCGATACCCGAATAATTTTGATTATTACAAACTCTTCATGTGATATATCATTTTGTATGTATTTCTTGTGGTGAGTTCGATTTTGTAGTTAGTTGCAGTTTAATAATAACAATCTTACAATCAATCACAGGTAAATTCAATTATTATTTTCTTGAAAATATAATCCAATAAAATCTTTTTATACCTAATAGGCATATAATATAATTTAATACCTACTTTATTAGTAGGTATATAAAATAAATCCAAATATAGCCAATAGCAATATAAAATATAAACATCGTCTCAACAAAACTGAATAAGGTATTGACAATCGTGGCCCAAATATCAAATACTAATAACTAATAAATAATAATACCTTGTATTATTTGCCACCAACTTCCCAACTGGTATTATTAACACTTTATAACTGTCTATACCTAAATTAGTAACAAATATCGTAATTCTTGGCTAATTTACCAGTTTTCCAAAAATTGTGAAATTATAATTTATATTTTATTTTATTTCTCTACGCTTCAACGCCCCTATGGCCTACCTATTTTAAACATTTCATTATATTCGTCGACTTCGCAAGTGGTAAATTGCATGTTTGTAATCTACATCACTCATTGACGTATCTCTCACGCAGTTTTGTTGCTGTTATTATTAATAATAGGGGGGGGGGGGGGAAGGCTAACAAAAGTTATGTTTTTTCCAGACTACTCAACACCCGTATTAACCAATATTATTTTTCAGTCGATTTTATCATAGAAAATATTATATCTTGGTCTGTGGTTTATCGCAATTATTGGCAATTATCTTTTATCTAAACGCCCATAACTGAAATTACTGTACTTTACCCGCTCTTAAAACACGGGCGTAATCTGGAAGCCGTTTCTTGGACGTTTCCATATTTATAGATAGGTATAATATGTGTATATCTATGTTTATTTCTATTATATGAATTTATAATTGATTACCTATTACAAACTAGAACCGTGGAATCATGTACACAATATATTAATTCATATTTATGTTACCGAATATTGACTATTATTGTCTATTGAGTATTTTATTGTAGGTATGCTATAAAAGTTAACAATACCTATGTCATGTGATTTTTTATATCGTATTCCTGTCATCCAATATCACATGGTAAATTAACAATTTTTTCTTACTTTTTATCGATTAATTATTTGACTAATTAATAATAATATAAAAATCTGGCTTCTTACGATTGTTAAAAAAGTTCTTCTCTACAACTTTTATACTAGGTATTTTTACTGTAAACTATTTTAATAAGCCACATTACTTGAATTATCGAACTATTTGGGTATGATAAAAAAAAAAGAAACACTCAAAAAACCATTTATAACAGAAATCATTCAATTTAGACAATCTGAGCCACAACCAGGTAAGTGGTAGATACATATAAATTCAAAATTGAATATAATGAACTAAATATATAATTGCAGATGGAATTGAGTGGGTATATATTTTATGTTCATAAACAATTTTAAAGAGAATAATAACAGCAATTCACCTTCTACTAGTTCTACTTCAATTTTATACCGGGTGATTTTTTTATCATTGAACACTCATTATTTCAAAAAATGTAAACTTTTTTGAAAATATTTTTTTACATAGTTTCAAGTCACTTATAAAACAATGTTTTTCTTAAAAAATTATATTTTTAAATATTTTTTATCCTTATAATTTCTTAAGTTTTTTACTTTTTTGAATGACAACATTGGGATTTAATTTTATATTCCAAAGCAGAATATTTTTTTTAGTATTTTGATACATGAAAATCGAATTTCGGGTGAGTAGCTTATGAGTTATGAATATTCAAAGTTTTGATGAGCGGAGTGGAGTGGTACGGGGTTACCCCGCGAAATGTTTGTTCACTTCACCGCTCATCTAAAAATTTTCATGGACCAGGCATCCAAATATAGATGACAAATATAATATATGAGACTATTCTCAAAAGCCGGGGAAACAATAACCAAAGCCAGAAATCGCTTGTCAAGCTCTCGACTTCAGAAATTGTTACTTCTAGCTGACCTAACTGAAGAAGAATGGTTTTAAAGATATTTTTAAAGATAAAATTAATGATACATAATGATTTAATTGAAAATTGAATGACCTATTTTTTTATAACTGACTGACTAATTATAATTATATAATTTATTTATACATATTTTATACCTTTGACATATTTCATGAAAAAATCCAATAATAATCCAATATAATGCAATACAAGAAGGATAATTAAATTAAGAATAATTATACCCATTGGCCATATTTGCTATACACTTTTTATCATGCGATACTTACTTATATCGATATAATTGTTTCGATATTTTACTAATATAAATATTTGTTTTCAATACTAGAATCAAGTAAAAGTATCGATACTTCCTTTCGATACCCCATCCCTATACGTATCGTACTGGACGAACGTTCATAGACAAATAAACGGCGCTCCCGAACGAGCACTCGTCGCCGCCGTCGGCCGGTTGCGAATTGCGAATAGTAGGCGTGACTTAAACGCCGCGTGCTTGCGGATCGTCAAAACACTTAACAGCGCATCCTCTCGGTCGTTGCACGCGTACATTTTTCGTGACACGTGCTCTTAAGTTACGGGTGAAAATGGAATATCTAACATCAAACACTTGTGAGAATGTATACTTTTACGGTAAATGTTACTTTTTAGCTCTTAAATATGCACTTAAAAACTCCAAAATATGCGCTATAAATAGCACAAAAAATCAAAAAAAATATGCATATAAATTGAAAAAATTAAATTTATTTTAAAAAGTTAAATGTAATTATACAATTTTATAAAATTGTTGGGCTCATAGACATCAGGGACTGTCTGGACTAGTTGAATTATTATAAACTGTTAACAAAATATATATTAAATTACTTAAATATGTTTGTAAAAGTGTACTTATAAGATCTATTTATTTCCTATTTCCTAACCAAATTAATCATTATTTTCAACATAATGTAATAATTTCCTATATTTTGTATAATATGGTAGGTATATATTATGTATATTAAGAAAATATGACTAAAAATAGCACTATAAACCCTAAATCAGCAAAATAGCAATAAAAACCGTAAATATGCAAAAAATAGCAAAATAAAATTTCGTGTATGACATCAGAGAAGTATGATACATATTTGTATCTTACTTTGGACGTTCTAGGACGAACCAAGAAAAATATGCATTTGCTACAACTTCCGAGCCCTGCTAATTACAAAAGAGTAATAACTAATTAATGAAATTAATAAGAAATTTGTTCAAACCACAGATAGGTATATAAAAATACTAGATAGCCGACTTCGGTATTATTATTGTCGCCAATAAAATGACTACCATCGTTATCTAAGAGGTGAATATTAATGTTGTTATTTTTGGATTGTATTGATAAGTAACAATGTTACATGTTGTTGTATGTATATATTTAATAATGATATATACAAAGTAGTGTCTTATCGCCTACTGTATCAGTTTAATTTGTAAACAGTCACCTCTTAGATAGCGATTGACTACCATATATTGGAGACAATATTTTATACGTATGGACTATAGCCGTCAGCTATCTAGTATTTTTATATATCTGTGGTTCAAACGCAAACATTTGTCGATAATCGACAAATATTTTTAGAGCTGTGTATGATTCGATTTATGCTTATATTATGACTATCGCTATATCTATAATTTTCAATTATCAAGCTATTGGATTTATTATTATTATTATTTATTATTTCAGCAAAATCACAAAAATTAAATTACAAAAATTAAATTAAATTAAATAGTGATAAGAGCTGATACGTATACCAACTGAGCAAGCTCGTTTCTGGTATACGGAGTTCCTATACATATTACTTATATAATATTATAAAAATAAAGTGTCATGTGTCTTATACAATGTCTTATACAATTGAGGATGATGTATTTTACTACTCTAAATAACATTATCTTA
>NC_042495.1:110244603-110251855 GCF_005508785.2 Acyrthosiphon pisum
TTTTAAAGCGTGGCAATGTATTGAGGAAAGAAATATATCTGGAAGAACTATAAAAATTGACTTAACACTCTCAATATCGAAGTGAAAATCCTCCTTTGTTTTGTGGTTTTGGATTACAAACAAACAAATTAAATACACAAAATCATGATCCAGGTGAATTTGATCATTGTGTTAGAAACTATTGGTATGAAACAAATGGAAAACGTTATCCTGAAGAATGTCAAGATGAAGATTTTAAGAATAATAAATTTTGCCAATCTTATGAGAATTTAACATCTTATAAATTAACTTTTCATAAAAATCAACAAGAACTTCCATTGATGTATAATGATCCAAATGACTTTAAATTATATAGGTCAATATTTCTAATTAAAACAGTTTACCAACCAATGAATATTTCTGCAACTAAAAAAAATATAATTTTACATATTGAGTTACATGAAGATTTGTTATATTTTTTTCATAAGAGAAGATGAATTTTTGTTTGACATTGAAAAAGGTACTATTGAAGAAACTTTTAGTGGTTAAAATATACATATAGAAATGTGTTTGTTTTCAATGGAATATTTCCATTGAAAAATATTTAAATGCTGTATTTTTCGTTTGGAGTAGAGAGGGCGAAACGCCCTCCCTATTATCAGATGTATTTTTGACTTGAGTTTCCTCATCTCGTAAACATCAGAGTATACTCTGTATAAATCCTGATGTAAATAAACATTAATGTTTAAATGCTGTATTTTTCGTTTGGAGTAGAGAGGGCGAAACGCCCTCCCTATTATCAGATGTATTTTTGACTTGAGTTTCCTCATCTCGTAAACATCAGAGTATACTCTGTATAAATCCTGATGTAAATAAACATTAATGTTTAAATGCTGTATTTTTCGTTTGGAGTAGAGAGGGCGAAACGCCCTCCCTGTTAGCATTTGTATTTTCGACTTGATTTCATGTACTAGGAATGTGTCTTTATAACATATGTATTTTGTGAAAAATATTTTAATTAATTAATTTCATAAGTTTTGTGAAAAAATATTTTAATTATTAATGACATAAGTTTTGAGAAAAAATATTTTGGGGGATTTTTGCAATTAGATTTGTGAAAAAATATTTCAATTATTATTGCAATTGGATTTTTAGAAAAATATTTTAATTATTATTGCAATTAGATTTTTAGAAAAATATTTTGGGGGGATTTTGCAAAAAATATTTTAATTATTATTGCATTTCAATTTTCTGAACTTTTATGAACATTGGGTTTTTTCTGAACTTTTATTGTTAAAAAAGGCACTGCGCCAGGAATGGTACATATATACTACTTTTGTCATATTTTACGGGCAACGAAATTCACGGGATCAGCTATATAGTATCTTTTTTATAAAAAAGACTAAAATTAAAATTAAATTAAATTAAAGGTAAACGAATTGGAATTTTACCGTCACCATTGAGTTTCGATTAAAAATGTACGGTGATAATACCGTCGCCAACGACATTATTATTGAATAACGGATATTTGAAATTATATTCTACTAGATAATCAACGGATAAAAATAAAAATAAAAAATGAATATTTTTTGACGAATAAGAGTATAAGAAGTCGCGGGCCTGCGTTTTATGATAAAAATAACACTTTATCAAACAACCCAATATTTTGATGTATTGATGTATAATGAATATATTATGCATATAATTTTTTAATGTAATCCCCCCCGCATTGAAAATTACAACGACGTAAGTTTTGTATTATATAATATATAATATTATTTTATTCTTATTTTATTATTTGTATTGCATAGGGGGTCAAGGAGCGAATGGTAAGTAATTGATTAAAATATGTTCTATGATGACTATTGTTTAAAATATCGTGTATCGATCAAATACATCTTTAAATAGTTATTTATGTGCATTTATAATCCATAAATACTTAATACTGTGCATATAAATAAACAATATTACACTAATACTAATAACACTAATAGGTAAACTAATATATATTATTTCAGGATATTATATGAAAAATTACCTTGAAACAACTAATGATGACGGGCGTAAGTTGTTACAATTTCACAAATATAATTTTAATATTTTTTCTTTTATCAGTATCATAATTTACGTAAGACCATTGTATTAAGTAACTTCTTAGGTAACTGTCTAAGTAAAAAAAGTCAGATAAAGTACATTTTTAATACTAAAATAAATATTTTTTAGTCACCTTGTCAAACTATAACAACTTGCCCCGTGGTGGGGTAAATTGTTACAGCCCAGGGGCACATTGTTACAGTACCTATATATTTTGAATTAAAATTATTAAAAAAAAAAAAATTAACAATGACTGTATCTATATACTCTTCCAAGGGAGATCAAATATTTTTTATGCATCATAAATGAGGCGATTGGTGGGTCGAGAACCATGTTATCACGCTAACACCGAGCAAGCGTCGAGTGACGCGACGCATGGGACGCGCTGGACAAAAATCGGTGTTTTTATAACAATAACGCATAATTAAATAGACTGTAACAACTTTCCTCATATGGTTTTTTTTCTTAAACAATTAATTTTTTGTCAAATAAAATAATACTATTTAATTATATTACTAGAATTTGGTGTAGTACTATATAATAAACAAATTTTGAGTATCGAAATAATCTTAGTTTCCATTGGAGTGGGTTGTAATTACAAAAGAAAATCATGAAAAAAATTTACTTTTGATACCAAAAAACAGAAACCTGAAGATTATTCTTGATACCGTTTATTTATACTGGATATTATCACAAAGCTTATGGGGGTTATGGTAATAGAATTTGTTTCTTGAGTTTCTACAGTGTCACCATAATTGGTTATCAAGATATCCCCAATGTAACAACTTGCCCCTGTAACAACTAACCCCGCTCTCCCCTAATTATTAATAAAGTAGTTACAATACATAGATCTTGCATTTAATATAACATTTTAAAATTAATTAAAAAACGCATTAAGTTCCAATAACAGGTTCATTAATTATTATATTAAAAAATATAATAATAAATATTTTTATAATAAAAAAATTAATTTAAATCAAACCACTTTTATTTTTATTTTTTAGTTCCAGAATATGATGATCCAGTAACATATTGTTTTCGATGATTAGTAAAACATTGTTGTTAGATTTAATTAATACATAAAAAAAATTGTTTATGTATATACTTGCACTTTTAAAATTATGATGGTTTAATATATAAGCAATTTTGTTCTTCATTAGGTAAAACGATTTTATATTTATGATTTATATAATCTTATTAGATATATGAATAACATTGTTTTATTTGATAAAGCATAATTTTTCTATATTATATTATGTATTATGAATATTTATAATAATGTCTCACCATCATTATACCTTTATTTATTTTACAATTAATACGTGCACATGTGATAAACATTATTTATTTATTTAACGGGCCTTTTTGACATAATGTATATTAAAATTTAAAAGTAAATTGTAAACGTAAATAAGTACATGCATAATCAAATAGGTATATTCAACAATTAAATAAAGAAAAAAATCGTCAACACGAGCCTTAATGCCGTGTGTCGGCAGTGACGTATTACGATCGTTGATCGATTATTTTGTGTCTGATATGGGTAGCGTTCCATGGCAAACAAATTATATTAATTAATAAGTAATATTACGCCATTATAATGTTTAATTATTAATATTATTTACATTTCTAGGTTGAAACAATTGTTTCGTTTTTATATACATTTACTTTAAAAATAGTGTCAAGCAAAGCTAGTATAATATATCATATAAATATAAACTGAGAATAAATTTTAAAATACCTCTTGATTTCCTGCCATTTGCGCGATTTATGAATTGAAAAACACGTTATAAAATAAAGTGTGCACTGACCAATATGATACAATAATTCACTAAGCGACCGCAAGTGACGGCGCGGTGACAATACACAAAAAAGTCGTTCCTATAGATATCATTTTTTTTCAACTGCTATTATATAACTACTTACGAAGAACCTTGTTAAATATATTTAAATTAAATATTCATAGCATGGATATACAAAAAAATTTTTGAATGAATATCAGCCAGTCAAATACTTTGCAAAATTTCGAGATTATAAAGAATATCGTAAAAATTTGAAATTTAAATGATTATAAAAAAAATTGCGCCTACATTTTTTTAATATTTTTCAGTGCTATCATATAAACTTTATATTCAATTTTGACCCAACGAATAGAATTTTATTGATAATTATAAATTACTGAATAGAGTAAAAAAAAATATTCAAATTTCAAATTTCTATTTATAACTCAAAATGAGGCAAATTTTTTCGAAAATTTTCTCATGTATAGAAAATGATAATATAAACATATGTCGGAAATTTCAAGTACCTACGAATTACAAAAAAAATAAGAAAATCGTCGTAAATGAGAATTTGTTAAATTAAATATGCAATATCTATCATTAAACGTTCATAAAAATGTAATTTGACTTTCTGATAAATTTTTTTTTTGTTAAATGTCGAAAAACTTGAGGAAAATCTTGTACACAAATTTCAAAATCTTAGGTATAAATAGAAACAATTTTATGAATTTTAAATTCGAAATAATTTGCTAATTTTCGTGATTTGATGAATTTTTTAATAATGTTGACTTAAGTCGCTCATAAACAATTATTGTGGATTTATGCTAAACTTTTTTTTTTAATTCCCACTAATATCATTATAAAATAATATTTTAAAAACAAAATCTAAAACAGTACATTACAAAATATTGGAAATTGGAATTGGAGTAGAACATATAAGAATGTAAAAAAGTATTTAGTATTCTAGAATATAAATACAAATAAAAAGTATTTAAAAAGTATTTAAAAAGTATTTGTAATGAAAATAAAGTATTTAAATACAAGTATTCGAATACTTAACAAGACTGCCTTTAACAAATGTCCATATTAATATTTTACGAGTACCGATTGTATACATACATGATCCATTCCCAATTTTAACTTGAGTAGGATTTTCTAATTTTTCGTCATCTTGAAACCAATCATATTTTGGACACATATGATCTGATGCAACTGAGGATTATAATATGGATCGACAAAAGTGAACAAACAACACAATTAGTTACAATAATAATTATGATGAACGTTGCACTTGCAACATTGAACATTTGAACATATGCAATATGTTGTAACATTATGTAATATATTAATTATACTTTTGACAATTGTTTTACACAAAATAAAAATAATCAAACAACAGCTATGGACGTGGTAGTTAACAATATTAAATGATAATAATACGCACGATAGTTGTCCTCGCCGGCGACAAGTACGACAATATTAGAAATAATTATTTTCTTTTATTATAGACCTAATCATCTATAGATAGGAAATAATTACGGCGCGGCATATTGTCCATGGCAGCGAGCTATCTATTTACAATCAATACTAATAATAATAAATAATGATAAATATTATAAATGACGTTTTTTCAGACCCACTATACACTGACTAATAATTCTCATAAGCAGTTTATTTAAATTATTTTTCCAAATGTACATGGGGCCTGGGATGCGATCGCATCCCTTGCCAGTCCGCCTCTGCATTCATCGTTCCTATAGACCTATAAGCTAATGGGCATCGTTCAGAGAGAAAGGTCAGATGTACGTAGATGTATGATTCCCCAGCATTGATTCCAGGGAGGAGTGGAATGTGCACGTCCATTAGCTTATAACAGGGCTATGATCGTTCCACTCTAAAACATAAACCTTGGTGATATATTATGTAAGTGAATTAAAACCACAAATTATTATACGTATCAATTCATCCATGGCCATTACCAAATATCATGGCAGATACCCATATACCACAGTATAATAATATGTCTGCGTGAATATATAGTTTCCTTCGTCATTTGTAAATAAGGTAATATATTTAAATAGATATTAAATATAATTCACAGTTGCTATAGTACCTACCCTATTAAGTTGACAATTTTATCGCCATTTCGTTGAAATGTAAGTGTATAAAACATAGCTGGAATAGTTATGTCTAATGTTGTCGTTCTAGTATTTAAATACAAGTATACGAATACTGAACAATACTGTCTATTTTAGATTTTATTGTCCGTGTTAAAATATTTATTTATTTTTAAATTTAATCTAATTAAATAATTAATAATTAATTTCATGAAAGTATAAATTGGCTTTTTGGGTACTCTCCTCTTTACATATTTTAATGGCATTGAAAATGCCTCATTAATTTTCGACTGTAGAAAATGCGAATTATTACGCGTAATAATTAATAGAACATTAAAATAAAATGTGAATACGTATATTGTTATGTTCACCCTACCTATTGCGCTCGATCGTCGTATCGAAAAGTAACTCTACATAGCCAAGTGTAAAAAAAATCTTAAAGGTTTATCATAGGGGGTTGTTATATAAATATATTATGACTGTGTAGTGTTCATTGCACTATGATAAAGAATATTATTGAATTTAAGCTTTGTAATAGCTTATATTGTATTTCGTATTTTACGCATGTAATAAAAATTTCCGTCATTGTAAATTGATTAGTTTATCACCATACACATTTCACGTGGTCGTACTTTTACACTGTCTCAACACGGCGAGATGTTCGAGTTTTCCACCTTTTGTGTTTTCGGATTGCCGTTAGTCGTTAATTTATTTATTTAAAATGCAAGATGAAAAATAAAGAACTTTTTAGGAAATACACTCATGTTGTCTTATACTCTTATTGGGTGTCATTGAAAAGTGAAAAGGCGTAAAGCTGCGTATAATATCGCAAGTCAGGTGTCGTGTTAAAATTAGTGATAGTTGCGATTTGCGAACAGAAATCCTAAAGATTTACGATAAAAATGAATCGTTATTCGTTATTATTAATTAATATTATTATTTTACTTATCAAAGTAGATAATACGTCGTTCACAAAATTAATTTACAACGACAAATCATGTGGACTTGGAGTATTTCTAAAAAACAAAGCCAATGCGTGTGCACATTGCACTAAAACACATTTTTTCAGGTGTTCATCTCCTTTATACCAATTCATATATTTTGATGTCAACATAAAGCTAATTACGTTCCTAAATTTAGGAAAATATATATAATATATCATTGGGATATTTCATTATTAATTTAAGTAGTGTTTAATTTCTTATCCAGAAGCTTCTTCCTTCTCAACTGGTCACTTATAGTTATCCCCTACATGACTGCTCACACTCTATTTAACCAACC
>NC_042495.1:110251955-110272928 GCF_005508785.2 Acyrthosiphon pisum
GCATGTTTTTTTTGCTACTTGTGATTATTGAATTTGTCAGTAATGTCCACGAATCAACTCATGATGAGATAAATGGTGGTATTTTTATTTTGCATGTTTTTATATATTTTTCGGATAATATGCATATTATTGCATATTTCGATTATAAGAATGTAAAAAGTGCATGTTTTATAGTATATTTCGTAAAACTTGGTTTTTTCATGAAATATAAATTTTATTTCATGTAACACGCTCGTAGTTAATGTGAATTATACATTTTATTTTATTTCTAAGTTATATTATTTTAAGACAAACAGCCTATCTTTGATGTATTTTAATAAATAAATATTTTTTTTGTAACTATATTTTAGTGTTTATCTTATAAAAAATTAAATGCATATTTTTGCATATTTTGGTATATAAAATGCATATTTTACAATTTTTTATTGCATATAAATCCTAGCCCTGGTCATAACATTCATAATTCATCAATTGCCCTAGTATTTTGATTTGTACGGACATTTACCAAGACGCTTAGCACTGTGCAAACATAAAACTTAAAATTATTATTATATTTCATTGTTGGCAGAAACTTATAAGCTATAGTTATAACTCATAAACTTTAAATTATACTGAACTTGTTAGAGTCTAGAGAAGATATTAATTATTATTAGTAGTATACATTTTACTGTAAGTCTTCTATCCTAGACCCTAGTTAGACTTATTATATTTTAGTACCATAATAGTCTATCATTAAAATAAAATCAATGAATTATGATAATAGTATAATGCCCACGGACTAAGATATCTTATATCTTATAATATCTTAGTCCGTGATAATACCTACCAAAAATTGTTTCCATATTTATTTCGATAATGTTATTATTTGTATTCTCATACGTTTGCTTGTATTTATAACGAATACGGCAATATAAATTATAATTTATAAATATTTCGGACGACTTTTTGTTTTGTCCATTGGAATTATTGTTGTATTTACCAGAAACCAGTATATGTTATTGATATAATGATTTCCATTTAAAGACTATGATATTTAGTTTTAAACCTGTTTTTAGGAATTGGAGAGTTAGATAAAACAAAAATCGGATTACAATACTATTTACTAATATTAGAACTTTATTTAATATTGATAAGAGGACGCGTGCCACCCAAATGTGTTATCTCCATCTTACAAGTGCATTACATGGCAACATTTACGCTCAGCAGATCACGTTTAGCTCCGTTAGTCTAAAAGTTAGAGTGAATTTACTCTCATAACATTTAAAGGTAATATTATTTTCTAGATTATCTTGTAGGCTTTTTATTATATTTTAATTTGAAGAGAGTTATGAGTATTTTAAAATCATAAATTTATTGCACATCTCGGTGTTGTCGGTTAATGTCTGTTAAGAGGACGGGATACCCGTATGAGTTGTCTCCGTCTTACAAATGTACAACATAGGGCGAATGGACATAACAATTCATAACGCTGCAATGTAAATATTTTTATGTGCCTATCATTTATCTTTATTTTTATGCCGATAGGACAATTCATCCCAATATCAAAAATAACAGTGTAAAACTGGTTCTGTTTAGTTATAAAAAAAACGATAAACACAAAGGTTGTGTAGCGTTTTGATTCAAAATATTTTTTCCCTTCAAATGCAATTAAAATCCATCATGGCATATTTTGGTAATAAATATAACAATTATTTTATATATATTATTATGGGGTGGAGAATTCATAAACTTCTTTCGACACGATATTGTTAACTATAACCTTACTAGGGCCCCGCAATGTGAATTACTATGTGTGAACATTTAACACATTTTCATCGCAACTTAGTCGTAATAGTGCTGGTTTTATTTTTCTTTTGTAGTTTGGACCACATGTTAAATTGTTTTTGTATACCTAGTGTGTTTACATAATAATATCTGCATATTTTTCGATACCGGCAATTGTTGTAAACCACCATAAGAGTTTGTGTTTAATATCCCAGTACCTACAATTTCGTTATACAAGGTCAAAATATAATATATTATTTTAGTAAATGTTTAATATAATAATGTATTATACACGTAGAATATTACAACAACCGTATACGCTATGAAGTTAATATTTTCCGCGTGTACGAATAAGAACTGCCGAAGCCTATATTAAAATATGATGTATTATTTTGTTACGTGTACAATACTTAAAGTCTTACACATTGTAGTCAATTTTTCATCCGATGAAACTGTCTACAAATATTCACTGAATCGATAGTCCTTCCTCAGTTTTTACAGAAACCCACTCAACATAAATATAAATATAAAATATGATATAGGCACATCAAAATATTTACATTTCAGCGTTTTGAATTATTCTGTCCATTCGCCCCTTTATAAAAAACGGTTTTTTTTAAAAAATAAGTTACCTTCATATAGGCACTAACATAATTAATAAAAGAGAAAAGATTTGTATACTTGTTTGCAACGAATAAACTAAAAAACTTCTGGACCGATTTCAAAAATTCTTTCACGATTAAAATGCTACATTATCCCCGAGTAACATAGGCTATATTTATTACTAGAATAAATTAGAGATCCCACTAAAACTTCAATAAAGTATCCCTCACGGCTTTCACTAATGTATCGGTTGAGTCACGGGGAAGGTTTTTATGTATAATTTGTTTTGGAAAAATTAATTTGGTGGTCAAAAATAATTACAATAATATCCAATATACACTTCTGTATAGTGTATACCCGCATCATATTATATAGTACAGCCTATGATGTAAATTTTTATATTGCTATAAAGTAATACATTTATATAATATTTTGACAACAATGTATGAGATATAATATAAGAACAACTTAATCTAAGCATACAGAGAGAAAAATGGATTTAGTTTAATAATCAAAATATTCATTAAAATTATGATAAATGCAAATTTTTTTTATTTTTTATTTAAATATATTCAATCTGTTTACAAAATAAATACAATAAGCGATAAGGATAACATAGAAAAATATATACAAATATGAATCACGAAAATAGGAGACCGTTCATTAACAGCACCTCAGATAATTGTAAAGCTTAAAATAAATATTTAATACAAATTAACTTATATTATATTATCTATATTGTGAATGCGAAACTCTCCTTGTCCTTTTAAATTAATAAATAAAATAGTTGTATATAAATCTTAGTACCATATTATTGTATACTAGCCGACCCGTCACAGCTTCGCTCGTGATTGGTTGTTTATTTTTTCTTCGGACGATGATATGTATAATTTTTTATTCAAATTTTATCGTTTAATGTGATCGGCAAGTAAATATACAAAACGGTTAATGGAAACGTATTGAAATGTTTCTACCTAGTGGTATAAATGATAAATATATTTTTATTAAAAATAGCCGACCCCATGCACCTCGTTGCCCGTTAAATGTACCAACTCTATATGACTCAAACTTTATTCAATTGGTTATTCGGTGTATGGTGTTCAAAACTTATCTTAACTTTTCCGTTGCCCAGAATAAAAATTCTGATTCACAGCAGTATATTGGCAGGTAGGCAATCAACCTGTGGTAGATCGTGGACCCCGTGCTGTTTGTACGTAAGTGTATGATTTAACTCTAAAGTATCAAAGTTATACGAAGTTTGTCGTCTTTACTGAATTCCAACTTCAGTGGATTAATATTATAATCAATTAATACAAAATCCTAACCTAACCTAACCGTACTAAAATCCAATGAACAAAAAAAAAAAAACCAAATTTAATCTATCTTCTTCCCAGATGTCTAATCTACACACAAACGTTCATTTATATATACCTATAGCCGTCCCACACTGCGTTGCCCGGGCAAAAGTTACTTTAGGTGAAATACGTTGGCATTATTATAACTTGTACGTATAAGTTCAAAGACTCAAAAAGGCTCTAAAGACTCTATAACAGAATCATTAAATCTATACTTCAATTTAAAATCAATATATATAATCAAAGGTTAAAATAAAAATTAAATAGATACAATATGACTTATATATTTATATTAAAATTCAAGAAGTACATATTATGATAACACCGTACACGTCAATATAGATAACATTTTAAGTTCTTATATTATATCTCATACATTGTTGTCAAAATATTATATAAATGTATTACTTTATAGCAATATAAAAATTTACATCATAGGCTGTACTATATAATATGATGCGGGTATACACTATACAGAAGTGTATATTGGATATTATTGTAATTATTTTTGACCACCAAATTAATTTTTCCAAAACAAATTATACATAAAAACCTTCCCCGTGACTCAACCGATACATTAGTGAAAGCCGTGAGGGATACTTTATTGAAGTTTTAGTGGGATCTCTAATTTATTCTAGTAATAAATATAGCCTATGTTACTCGGGGATAATGTAGCATTTTAATCGTGAAAGAATTTTTGAAATCGGTCCAGAAGTTTTTTAGTTTATTCGTTGCAAACAAGTATACAAATCTTTTCTCTTTTATTAATTATGTTAGTGCCTATATGAAGGTAACTTATTTTTTAAAAAAAACCGTTTTTTATAAAGGGGCGAATGGACATAATAATTCAAAACGCTGAAATGTAAATATTTTGATGTGCCTATATCATATTTTATATTTATATTTATGTTGAGTGGGTTTCTGTAAAAACTGAGGAAGGACTATCGATTCAGTGAATATTTGTAGACAGTTTCATCGGATGAAAAATTGACTACAATGTGTAAGACTTTAAGTATTGTACACGTAACAAAATAATACATCATATTTTAATATAGGCTTCGGCAGTTCTTATTCGTACACGCGGAAAATATTAACTTCATAATAGCGTATACGATTGTTGTAATATTCTACGTGTATAATACATTATTATATTAAACATTTACTAAAATAATATATTATATTTTGACCTTGTATAACGAAATTGTAGGTACTGGGATATTAAACACAAACTCTTATGGTGGTTTACAACAATTGCCGGTATCGAAAAATATGCAGATATTATTATGTAAACACACTAGGTATACAAAAACAATTTAACATGTGGTCCAAACTACAAAAGAAAAATAAAACCAGCACTATTACGACTAAGTTGCGATGAAAATGTGTTAAATGTTCACACATAGTAATTCACATTGCGGGGCCCTAGTAAGGTTATAGTTAACAATATCGTGTCGAAAGAAGTTTATGAATTCTCCACCCCATAATAATATATATAAAATAATTGTTATATTTATTACCAAAATATGCCATGATGGATTTTAATTGCATTTGAAGGGAAAAAATATTTTGAATCAAAACGCTACACAACCTTTGTGTTTATCGTTTTTTTTATAACTAAACAGAACCAGTTTTACACTGTTATTTTTGATATTGGGATGAATTGTCCTATCGGCATAAAAATAAAGATAAATGATAGGCACATAAAAATATTTACATTGCAGCGTTATGAATTGTTATGTCCATTCGCCCTATGTTGTACATTTGTAAGACGGAGACAACTCATACGGGTATCCCGTCCTCTTAACAGACATTAACCGACAACACCGAGATGTGCAATAAATTTATGATTTTAAAATACTCATAACTCTCTTCAAATTAAAATATAATAAAAAGCCTACAAGATAATCTAGAAAATAATATTACCTTTAAATGTTATGAGAGTAAATTCACTCTAACTTTTAGACTAACGGAGCTAAACGTGATCTGCTGAGCGTAAATGTTGCCATGTAATGCACTTGTAAGATGGAGATAACACATTTGGGTGGCACGCGTCCTCTTATCAATATTAAATAAAGTTCTAATATTAGTAAATAATTTACTTTCATTACTTTTAATGTGTATTATGTTTTGTCCTATCAAAGAAATGACCCCTCCTCCAAAAATTTTAGTTCTAGATCCGTGCCTGATTTAGATAGTATTAGCAGCTCCCTCGTTTTTAGCTTTCTAGACTTTAAGGATTACTTTTAGGATAAAGTACTCTATAAAATATATTCCAGTTAATTATGATCCATAATTTGTAATTCAAAAACGTAAAAACTTAAAAAAATATAATGATAAAAAATATTTAAAAATATAATTTTTTAATATAAACGTTGTTTTTAACAACTTGAAACTATGTAAAAAAATATTTTCAAAGACATTAATATTTTTTTAAACAACCAGTGATTCGTGATAAAAGAATCACCGTGCATAGGCTGGCAGACCTACTTTTCTCAGAATTGTTTTTTTTTTGTACAATTTTTCGTATGCGATTCCTTGTCATAAATATCATTATGCTGAAAAAAGTGAAAAAATACTAATAAATTAAAATGAAATGATTTGAATTTAAAATCAATATAATATAATGAAAGGTTAAAATAAAAATTAAATAGGTACAATATAACTTATATGTTTATATCAAAATTCAAAAAGTACATATTATAACACCGTACACGTCAATATAGATAACATTTTAAGTTCTTATATTATATCTCATACATTGTTATCAAAATATTATATAAATGTATTACTTTATGGCAAAGGTGGGCATTAACTTGTTAAAAAGTTAATTTTTTTTTAACTGTTTAACTTAACTAGTTAGTTTTTTTCGTTTTTAACTTATTAACTTATTCAGTTAAATTTTGTATTGTCTTAACTTAACTTTTCAAAGTTAATTATCATTATTGAACAGTTAAGTTAATTACATATACATTTTTTATCATGTGTGGAACCAAGAGACAAAACTTCTTCATTCGATTTTGGTAATTTATTTTTCTAATAATATAATATCATCAATTCATAATAATCAAATTATATTATAATCTATATTCTATAGGTACTACAGTAAAAAGTAATAATTAGTATACTATCCATTGTATGGACTGGCTATTTTCACGAATTCTATTATTTAATGATCTACTCGGTATTGTAATCCGATTTTTGTTTTATCTAACTCTCCAATTCCTAAAAACAGGTTTAAAACTAAATATCATAGTCTTTAAATGGAAATCATTATATCAATAACATATACTGGTTTCTGGTAAATACAACAATAATTCCAATGGAAAAAACAAAAAGTCGTCCGAAATATTTATGAATTATAATTTATATTGCCGTATTCGTTATAAATACAAGCAAGCGTATGCGAATAGAAAATAACATTATCGAAATAAATATGGAAACAATTTTTGGTAGGTATTATCACGGACTAAGATATAAGATATAAGATATCTTAGTCCGTGGGCATTATACTATTATCATAATTCATTGATTTTATTTTAATGATAGACTATTATGGTACTAAATATAATAAGTCTAACTAGGGTCTAGGATAGAAGACTTACAGTAAAATGTATACTACTAATAATAATTAATATCTTCTCTAGACTCTAACAAGTTTAGTATAATTTAAAGTTTATGAGTCATAACTATAGCTTATAAGTTTCTGCCAACAATGAAATATAATAACAATTTTAAGTTTTATGTTTGCACAGTGCTAAGCGTCTTGGTAAATGTCCGTACAAATCAAAATATTAGGGCAATTGATGAATTATGAATGTTATGACCAGGGCTAGGATTTATATGCAATAAAAAATTGTAAAATATGCATTTTATATACCAAAATAAGCAAAAATAAGCATTTAATTTTTTATAAGATAAATACTAAAATATAGTTACAAAAAAAATATTTATTTATTAAAATACATCAAAGATAGGCTGTTTGTCTTAAAATAATATAACTTAGAAATAAAATTAAATGTATAATTCACATTAACTACGAGCGTGTTACATGAAATAAAATTTATATTTCATGAAAAAACCAAGTTTTACGAAATATACTATAAAACATTGTAATGAAAACCAAAACGCTGTTTGTTGTTATTGTTGTATTCAACGTTTATTTTTCATATAGGTAATTTTAATGTATATAAATCAATATTTGGTGTTTTACAATATTATTGATAGAAATCGTTTTTTATACTCTTACGAGTTTACAAGTAAAATAGGTAATTCTAGGGATAACATAAATTCAAGGGGGGAAAGGTGTGCAAACATAGAACTCACGGTTAGTTTCGGAAGTTCGATGTTGGTAGGTGGTTTGGCTTCAGCTATCAATACCGCGAGCGACTGTTTACTAAACGGTGCTGCTTATTGAATCTGTGGTATCCGCAGTGACTCAACCCGGTGGTGGTGGTATACGGATATTTGCGTGGACTGGAACAACTGACGGACGGTGACTGAATGCTTCCTTGGGCTGCTCGGTGTAGTGTTGTGCTCACGATGACGTACTGGCTACTCGACTCTGATGGTGGTGCTCAGTTGGCGTTGCGTGGAACACAAGAATCGTACTTCGCGTCGCACTCGGTGGTGGCGGATAGTAGGAGTTGCCGGGCAGACTGTGGAGCATCCCGTATTACGACTATAATGGTCGTCCGGTTTGCTCAGTCTGAGAGCGATGGCTGTTTGGTAGCGCAGAAAATCAAGTCCGTATTACGATTATTGAAATCGTCCGGCATGTGATTATCTTTGCTCAGCAGGGAGAGTGACTTATTGATCGGTGGCCAGCGACCTGTACTTATGTACTGCATGGCTCACCGATTCCCTTCGATTGTATAAGTGATGTTTTTGTACTTTCATAGCGGTGGCTCCTTATTTGAATGGCATGGTATTATCTAGATTGTAGTTCGGAATCCGCTGATTCCGAATATGGTCCTTTCAAGTTTCCTGCTCTTCACTTTCCTAGGGAAAACTTGATTTTCCCGGCAGGCGGCCTCGGTCCGGATGCGCGGGCGTCGCACGGCGCTATCTATATTATTCTAGTGCGTTATTCTGTTCGGCGTCGAGCGTGTGCGGCGATAGTTGGGGTAATGTTACAACACTAGAGTGCGCCACGTAATTGGCACTCTGTTTTGTCTCATTACATTGTCCCCTTTTTTATTATTATTTTTATTTTTTTTTTTTTTTTTTTTTTTTTTTTTTTTTTTTTTTAAAAAATAATAATGAAAACTGAAAGGGGTTCTGGTTAAATGTGTTGGTTTGGTTACACTAGATCATGGGTGACTCTTTTTCTTTTGTTCCTTCTCATACAGTGTTTTCTCTTTGTGAAGTAATCTTTTGAATCTGGTCTTTGAAATGTTGGCGAATTCTTTAAGACAATGCTGTGAGGTGACTAGATTTTTCCGGATTTGGTCATATGTCCCTTGTTGTCGTTTGATCATCCTTTGGATGCTGATGACCAAGACCTCGGATTCCGTTTCGCTGGCGTTGGGAGATCCGGGTGAAATTTCTAGAACCTTATCTTCTATGGTGGTAGGTTTATCTGGAAGTGTGGTAGTTTTGTCCTCTCTGGACTCCTTTTCCCAACACTGTAAAAAATCATCCCAGGTCATTCCGGTGGCTGAGGCTCGCCTCTTCGCCTGTACCGTCGATGGTATTTCCCAGGTTGGTTCACGATCATACTTGGTTCGCTTGGCCTCTTCTTGCCTAAAGAAACCCGCGATCTTGCGTTTCTGGTTGGTGGTGAGTAGCCGATCAATATGCGTGACTTCGATTTTGTTGAGGGCTTCTCGGCTCTTTAGCCTGGTTAATGGGATCTTCACCATTATCTCCATGTTTCTGGCCCTGTGGATGGATTAGTTATGTTTTGCCTTATCTACATACATGGTTTCACAAGCAATTTATTTACAAAAGGGGGCCTTTTTTTTTTTGTGTTTCTTTTTTTTTTTATTCTACATTGGGTAGTATCTGGACGGTGGGTTCATCCTCGTGATACTGTTTGACGTTCTTATAATTGTACGTCTGGTATTGTCCAGTGGGTTTACGTATGGTCACCGTATTATTGTTATGTACTTCGTGAATCAGGTACGGCCCATGGTATAATAAGAAAAGCTTGTGTGTTTCCTGGTCTTCCGCCGAGGATAATCGATGCTCTTTCACCAGTACTTTCATTCCTGGTTCATATGTCGGGAACTTCTTGTCACGATCTTTGTACGAACTCCGCAGCTGTGCCTGTTTTCGAGTATTTTTCATTACAATCTGCACTATGTCTGGTTCAGGATCTGCCGCTTCGTTTTTCGGAAATGTCACTAATCTAGTGATAGGTATTGGTATATCCTCTCCAAACATGATGTATTGAGGTGTATACCCGGTTGTGGTGTGTGTAGTATGGTTTATCCAAAATTCAATGTTGCCTAGCCAACGTAGCCAGTTAGTATGTTGTTTATGGCAATACGTGCGAAGTAGTCGGCCAATTTCTCGGTTTGCACGTTCAACCGGGTTGCTCTCCGGGTGGTACACTGTGGTGTGCACGCTCTTCACATTTAATCCCGTCATAATTTTGTTCCATTTTTGACTGGTAAATTGAGTGCCGTTGTCGGTGAGAATCTTCGTGAATCGCCCTATACTTGGAATGTAATCGTGGACTATTCTTTTGATAATTGTATCTGTGGTTGCTCTTTTTAATGGGTAAAGTTTAATATACTTCGAAAAGATGTCAAGGATGGCAAGTATATACTTACACCCTCCTTGTCCCCTGGGTAGTGGCCCCATAAGGTCTGCCGATACCATCTCAAGAGGTTTTTCGGGTAGTAGGTTCAATGTTGGTCCCCTAGCTGTGACATTATTGATTTTGGTGCGTTGACATAGGTCGCAGGTTTTGATAATCCTTTTTATGGTGTGGTACATGCTTTGAAATTGGTGTTGCTGTCGCAATAGTTGGTAAGTCTTGTATGTACCGCAGTGTCCATATATTTGATGAGTTTCGTTCACTAGTGGTTGAATTAGTTCTTTCGGAACCACGACTTGGTATTCTCCACTATGAGATTTGCGAAATAGTAATTGATTGTGTACTATGAGATTGTGATCAGATCGACTGTCTAAGCGTTGTCTTAATTTTTTGATATGTTCATCTGCTTGTTGTAGTGAGGGTAGATCTTGGAACTTTTTTCTCAACTCTTCACTATAGTCCAATAGGGCTAATTTGTTAATGATGATAGTTCGGTTATTGGTTGGTACTTCTTCCGTGGGTGACTGTGGGTAGCGGGTCAGGGTGTCCGCACCAACATTCTCTTTGCCAGGTATATGTATGATTTCAAGTTGATACTCTTGTAAGTACGTAGACCACCTCACTAGTCTTGCGTTTAATAGTTTACAAGTGTTTAAGAAAGTTAAAGCATGATGGTCGGTGAGTACTTTAACCTTATGCCCAAGTAAGTAATTACGGAACTTTTTGCACGCGAATACTATGGCTAATAGCTCCAGTTCCGTGGTGTTGTAATTACGTTCAGCGGTATTTAGCGTCCTGCTGGCAAATCCCAGGGATTGGTGACGTCCTTCTTCTCCTAGTTGATATAGCTCAGCTCCTATATGAGTGGTTGAGGCGTCTGAATTCACATAAAAGTCCCTAGTGAAATCGGGAAATTGAATTATTATGTCTTCTAAAAATTTAGTCTTCACATTCTCAAAAGCCTGTTGTTGGCGATTGCCCCATGTCCATTTCGCATCCTTCTTTGTCAAGGTACTTAATGGTTCTGTGTCTTGTGATAAATCCCTGATAAACTTTCGGTAGAAGTTGATGAACCCCAGGAACGACTGGATCTGTTTTTTGGTCTTAGGCGGTTGAAAGTTTTTTACTACCTGTATTTTGTCTGGGTCCATAGTAATCCCCTTTTCTGAGATGATATGTCCTAGGAAAACTATTTGATTCTTTAGAAACTGCGATTTTTTCCTGTTTATGGTAATATGATGTTGCGCCAGCTTCTGGAATATACGTTCTAAATGTTGTATGTGTTCTTCGAAGTTCCGTGACGTAATGTGAATATCATCTACGTATATGGCTGCGAACTGAAGTATCTCTGGCCCCAGCACCTGGTCAAGTATCTTCTGGAATTCTGCCACTGAATTAATTAGACCAAAAGGTAATACCTTAAATTGGTAATTCCTTCCCCGATGTAAGAAAGCAGTTACTTCTCTACATTCCTTTTTTAACGGACATTGCCAGTATCCGGCCGTAAGGTCAATTGAGCTAAGGTATTTCATACCACTAAACTTCATCAATGTTTCTTCCATATTGGTGGGACATTCCCGGTCAGGTACGATCATGGTGTTTATTTTTCGTGCGTCCAAGCATAAACGAATATCGCCATTCTTTTTTTCTGTGCAGACAATTGGCGATGACCAAGGTGACGTGGATTTTTCAATTATTCCTAATTCTAGCATCCTTTGTATTTCAGCATCCACCTTGGGTATTTTGGCTATCGGTATCGGATATTGTCTTTGATGTATAGGGTCCCCTGCCTTCACCTTTATTTGGCATTGGAACTCTGCAATCTTCCCGGGCTTGTCTGAGAAGAGGTTGTCATATCTGTCGAGTAGCGCTAAAAATGTTTGTCTCTCGTCACTGGTTAGGTCTACTTGATCATCTTCCATACTCTCGCTTATTTCAATGTTGAGTAGGTGGTCTTGGAAATCGACTAGTCGAGGCTTTTGGTTCGCAAATTGTACTGTGTGTATTTTTCCCTTAATCTTAAATTGTACTATCTGTTCACTGAACCTGATTTGGGCATCGTATTTCTTCAATATGTCAGCTCCAATTATTCCCTTTTCGTTTAAGTTCTCAACTTGGATAAAGTTGGTTTGTATATACTCGTTCCCGAGTCTACACTCACAAAAGATTTGTTTTGACACCTTACAGATTTTTTTTCCTACTGCATTACTTATTTGTATGCCGGTTACTGGAAGCTGTGGTATTTTCGGGTTCTTTTGTGTAACGATATCCACGATTTCTTTGGTAAGTACACTGATCGTGGCTCCTGTGTCAATAAGTAACGTAACTTCCTCTCCTTCGATGGTGCATTTAATGTATGGACTTACTGACCGATTCGTGGTATTTAATGAATTTATGGCGTGCTGTTCATTGTCACTTGGTCCTGCTTGTTCGTCATTATTTGTGACTACTTGGTTGATTTTTTCTGTTTGTTGGGCATTATTTTGTTGTATGTCTCCGCGTTTGTCATTGTTGCGGGGTGTTTGGTTGTTGTTCCAACGATTATTTCGTGGCGGCATATTGTTCCATCCATTGTTTCGCGTAGTGTTCCAATTGTTGTGAACTTGACTACTCGGATTGTTGGACTCGTTTTGATGTACTTTCTGATGACTTATTTTGCTTTCTGTGTGTTGATCACCCTGCCCCTCTTCGCCTAATATTTTCATGGCTGTAAGTATGGTGCATTCGGGTAATGACACTAGTATCGCCCTTAGGTAACCCGGGTAATGCCGAGCTATGTGCTTCACTATTTCGTGTTCGGACAGTCGTGGTACCTCTAGGTGTCGGAGTTTGGTTGCCCACGTAGCGAAGTGTTCACGGTAATTAGTATTAGCTGGTATGTGCTTTGTATTCAAACACTGGCTCCATACTTGTATTTGAATTTCTCGGGACCAGAACTCGTCCATGAATGCTTTTTTGAAGTCGTCATAATTGGTTAATTGGAATCTGTATAGTGCAAAACCAACTTGACGCCGCAGCTTTCAAACAATCCCCCACGATGATTATTTTTTCGCCGACGTAGGACTGTTTCACCGCGAAATATTCTTCAAGTCGATAAAGGAAGTCTTTCGGGTGTACATCGCGACTGTTTCCAAAAAATGTTGGACGCGATATTTCTGTGTTGTGCATTGGTTCAGGTTTATTACTGTGTTCATTATGCACTGGTTGTCTGTTGTTACGATCGTACTTGATTTTTACGTCGTTGAGTTGTTCTTCGATTAATTCAATTTTTCTCTCGTAATTTTCTACCACTTCTTCAATTTTTCGGTTATTTTCGTCCTCCAGATTATTACATTTTTCTTCTAATCGGTTAATTTTTTGTAATAACTGTTCGACTAGATAACGGCTGTTTCTTTCCACCTCTGCTTTGAATGCATTGAAGGCTTCTTCAGAAATACTTTTCTTGGGTGCCATCTTCTTTTTTAAAGATGTAGCTTTTCTTCTTAATCTCGTAGGTCGAAGTAGAATTTGCTTCCAAATCGAGCACTGCAGTTGGGCGCCAATGTAATGAAAACCAAAACGCTGTTTGTTGTTATTGTTGTATTCAACGTTTATTTTTCATATAGGTAATTTTAATGTATATAAATCAATATTTGGTGTTTTACAATATTATTGATAGAAATCGTTTTTTATACTCTTACGAGTTTACAAGTAAAATAGGTAATTCTAGGGATAACATAAATTCAAGGGGGGAAAGGTGTGCAAACATAGAACTCACGGTTAGTTTCGGAAGTTCGATGTTGGTAGGTGGTTTGGCTTCAGCTATCAATACCGCGAGCGACTGTTTACTAAACGGTGCTGCTTATTGAATCTGTGGTATCCGCAGTGACTCAACCCGGTGGTGGTGGTATACGGATATTTGCGTGGACTGGAACAACTGACGGACGGTGACTGAATGCTTCCTTGGGCTGCTCGGTGTAGTGTTGTGCTCACGATGACGTACTGGCTACTCGACTCTGATGGTGGTGCTCAGTTGGCGTTGCGTGGAACACAAGAATCGTACTTCGCGTCGCACTCGGTGGTGGCGGATAGTAGGAGTTGCCGGGCAGACTGTGGAGCATCCCGTATTACGACTATAATGGTCGTCCGGTTTGCTCAGTCTGAGAGCGATGGCTGTTTGGTAGCGCAGAAAATCAAGTCCGTATTACGATTATTGAAATCGTCCGGCATGTGATTATCTTTGCTCAGCAGGGAGAGTGACTTATTGATCGGTGGCCAGCGACCTGTACTTATGTACTGCATGGCTCACCGATTCCCTTCGATTGTATAAGTGATGTTTTTGTACTTTCATAGCGGTGGCTCCTTATTTGAATGGCATGGTATTATCTAGATTGTAGTTCGGAATCCGCTGATTCCGAATATGGTCCTTTCAAGTTTCCTGCTCTTCACTTTCCTAGGGAAAACTTGATTTTCCCGGCAGGCGGCCTCGGTCCGGATGCGCGGGCGTCGCACGGCGCTATCTATATTATTCTAGTGCGTTATTCTGTTCGGCGTCGAGCGTGTGCGGCGATAGTTGGGGTAATGTTACAACACTAGAGTGCGCCACGTAATTGGCACTCTGTTTTGTCTCATTACAACATGCACTTTTTACATTCTTATAATTGAAATATGCAATAATATTAATTTTATTCAATATATGCAATAATATGCATTTTATCCGAAAAATATGTAAAAACGTGCAAAATAAAAATACCACCATTTATCTCATCATGAGTTGATTCGTGGACATAACTGACAAAATCAATAATCAGAAGTAGCAAAAAAAATATGCTGTTGCATATAAATCCTAACCCTGGTTATGACTTAAAAAAAAAATTAACTTTTTTTCAACTGAGTTAATTTTATTTTCCATTTTAACTTTTAACTTAACTAGTTAAATTTTATTTTTTTGTTAACTTTTAACTTAACTGAAGGTAATTTAATTGAATTAATTTAACTTTCCACAGTTAATTATTTTCATTAACTTGCCCACCATTGCCTTATAGCAATATAAAAATTTACATCATAGGCTGTACTATATAATATTATGCGGGTATACACTAAACAGAAGTGTATATTGGATATTATTGTAATTATTTTTGACCACCAAATTAATTTTTCCAAAACAAATTATACATAAAAACCTTCCCCGTGACTCAACCGATACATTAGTGAAAGCCGTGAGGGATACATTATTGAAGTTTTAGTGGGATCCCTAATTTTTTCTAGTAATAAATAAAGCCTATATGTTACTCAGGGATAATGTAGCATTTTAATCGTGAAAGAATTTTTGAAATCGGTCCAGAAGTTTTTGAGTTTATTCGTTGCGAACAAGTATACAAATCTTTTCTCTTTTATTAATTATGTTAGTACCTATATGTAGGTAACTTATTAAAAAAAAAAAACCGTTTTTTATAAAGGGGCGAATGGACATAATAATTCAAAACGCTGCAATGTAATTATTTTGATGTGCCTATATCATATTTTATATTTATATTTATGTTGAGTGGGTTTCTGTAAAAACTGAGTGAGGACTATCGATTCAGTGAATATTTGTAGATAGTTCCATCGGATGAAAAATTGACTACAATGTGTAAGACTTTAAGTATTGTACACGTAACAAAATAATATATCATATTTTAATATAGGCTTCGGCAGTTCTTATTCGTACACACGGAAAATATTAACTTCATAGCGTATACGATTGTTGTAATATTCTACTTGTATAATATATTATTATATTAAACATTTACTAAAATAATATATTATATTTTGACCTTGTATAACAAAATTGTACTAGGATATTAAGCACAAACTCTTATGGTGGTTTACAACAATTGCCGGTATCGAAAAATATGCAGATATTACTATGTAAACACACTAGGTATACAAAAACAATTTAACATGTGGTCCAAAGTACAAAAGAAAAATAAAACCAGCACTATTACGACTAAGTTGCGATGAAAATGTGTTAAATGTTCACACGTAGTAATTCACATCGCGGGGCCCTAGTAAGGTTATAGTTAACAGTATCGTGTCGAAAGAAGTTTATGAATTCTCCACCACATAATAATATATATATAAAATAATTGTTATATTGATTACCAAAATATGCCATGATGGATTTTAATTGCATTTGAAGGGAAAAAATATTTTGAATCAAAACGCTACACAACCTTTGTGTTTATCGTTTTTTTATAACTAAACAGAACCAGTTTTACACTGTTATTTTTGATATTGGAATGAATTGTCCTATCGACATAAATATAAAGATAAATGATAGGTACATAAAAATATTTACATTGCAGCGTTACGGATTGCTATGTCCATTCGCCTTATGTTGTACATTTGTAAGACGGAGACAACTCATACGGGTATCCCGTCCTCTCAACAGACATTAACCGACAACACCGAGATGTGCAATAAATTTATGATTTTAAAATACTCATAACTCTCTTCAAATTAAAATATAATAAAAAGCCTACAAGATAATCTAGAAAATAATATTACCTTTAAATGTTATGAGAGGTAAATTCACTCTGACTTTTAAACTAACGGAGCTAAACGTGATCTGCTGAGCGTAAATGTTGCCATGTTATGCACTTGTAAGATGGAGATAACACATTTGGGTGGCACGTCATCTTATCAATATTAAATAAAGTTCTAATATTATTAAATAATTTACTTTCATTACTTTTTAATTGTGTATTATGTTTTTGTCCTATCAAAGAAATGACCCCTCCTCCAAAAATTTTAGTTCTAGATCCGTGCCTGATTTAGATAGTATTAGCAGCTCCCTCGTTTTTAGCTTTCTAGACTTTAAGGATTACTTTTAGGATAAAGTACTCTATAAAATATATTCCAGTTAATTATGATCCATAATTTGTAATTCAAAAACGTAAAAACTTAAAAAAATATAATGATAAAAAATATTTAAAAATATAATTTTTTAATATAAACGTTGTTTTTAACAACTTGAAACTATGTAAAAAAATATTTTCAAAGACATTAATATTTTTTTAAACAACCAGTGATTCGTGATAAAAGAATCACCGTGCATAGGCTGGCAGACCTACTTTTCTCAGAATTGTTTTTTTTTTGTACAATTTTTCGTATGCGATTCCTTGTCATAAATATCATTATGCTGAAAAAAGTGAAAAAATACTAATAAATTAAAATGAAATGATTTGAATTTAAAATCAATATAATATAATGAAAGGTTACAATAAAAATTAAATAGGTACAATATAACTTATATGTTTATATCAAAATTCAAAAAGTACATATTATAACACCGTACACGTCAATATAGATAACATTTTAAGTTCTTATATTATATCTCATACATTGTTATCAAAATATTATATAAATGTATTACTTTATGGCAAAGGTGGGCATTAACTTGTTAAAAAGTTAATTTTTTTTTAACTGTTTAACTTAACTAGTTAGTTTTTTTCGTTTTTAACTTATTAACTTATTCAGTTAAATTTTGTATTGTCTTAACTTAACTTTTCAAAGTTAATTATCATTATTGAACGGTTAAGTTAATTACATATACATTTTTTATCATGTGTGGAACCAAGAGACAAAACTTCTTCATTCGATTTTGGTAATTTATTTTTCTAATAATATAATATCATCAATTCATAATAATCAAATTATATTATAATCTATATTCTATAGGTACTACAGTAAAAAGTAATAATTAGTATACTATCCATTGTATGGACTGGCTATTTTCACGAATTCTATTATTTAATGATCTACTCGGTATTGTAATCCGATTTTTGTTTTATCTAACTCTCCAATTCCTAAAAACAGGTTTAAAACTAAATATCATAGTCTTTAAATGGAAATCATTATATCAATAACATATACTGGTTTCTGGTAAATACAACAATAATTCCAATGGAAAAAACAAAAAGTCGTCCGAAATATTTATGAATTATAATTTATATTGCCGTATTCGTTATAAATACAAGCAAGCGTATGCGAATAGAAAATAACATTATCGAAATAAATATGGAAACAATTTTTGGTAGGTATTATCACGGACTAAGATATAAGATATAAGATATCTTAGTCCGTGGGCATTATACTATTATCATAATTCATTGATTTTATTTTAATGATAGACTATTATGGTACTAAATATAATAAGTCTAACTAGGGTCTAGGATAGAAGACTTACAGTAAAATGTATACTACTAATAATAATTAATATCTTCTCTAGACTCTAACAAGTTTAGTATAATTTAAAGTTTATGAGTCATAACTATAGCTTATAAGTTTCTGCCAACAATGAAATATAATAACAATTTTAAGTTTTATGTTTGCACAGTGCTAAGCGTCTTGGTAAATGTCCGTACAAATCAAAATATTAGGGCAATTGATGAATTATGAATGTTATGACCAGGGCTAGGATTTATATGCAATAAAAAATTGTAAAATATGCATTTTATATACCAAAATAAGCAAAAATAAGCATTTAATTTTTTATAAGATAAATACTAAAATATAGTTACAAAAAAAATATTTATTTATTAAAATACATCAAAGATAGGCTGTTTGTCTTAAAATAATATAACTTAGAAATAAAATTAAATGTATAATTCACATTAACTACGAGCGTGTTACATGAAATAAAATTTATATTTCATGAAAAAACCAAGTTTTACGAAATATACTATAAAACATGCACTTTTTACATTCTTATAATTGAAATATGCAATAATATTAATTTTATGCAATAATATTAATTTTATTCAATATATGCAATAATATGCATTTTATCCGAAAAATATGTAAAAACGTGCAAAATAAAAATACCACCATTTATCTCATCATGAGTTGATTCGTGGACATAACTGACAAAATCAATAATCAGAAGTAGCAAAAAAAATATGCTGTTGCATATAAATCCTAACCCTGGTTATGACTTAAAAAAAAAATTAACTTTTTTTCAACTGAGTTAATTTTATTTTCCATTTTAACTTTTAACTTAACTAGTTAAATTTTATTTTTTTGTTAACTTTTAACTTAACTGAAGGTAATTTAATTGAATTAATTTAACTTTCCACAGTTAATTATTTTCATTAACTTGCCCACCATTGCCTTATAGCAATATAAAAATTTACATCATAGGCTGTACTATATAATATTATGCGGGTATACACTAAACAGAAGTGTATATTGGATATTATTGTAATTATTTTTGACCACCAAATTAATTTTTCCAAAACAAATTATACATAAAAACCTTCCCCGTGACTCAACCGATACATTAGTGAAAGCCGTGAGGGATACATTATTGAAGTTTTAGTGGGATCCCTAATTTTTTCTAGTAATAAATAAAGCCTATATGTTACTCAGGGATAATGTAGCATTTTAATCGTGAAAGAATTTTTGAAATCGGTCCAGAAGTTTTTGAGTTTATTCGTTGCGAACAAGTATACAAATCTTTTCTCTTTTATTAATTATGTTAGTACCTATATGTAGGTAACTTATTAAAAAAAAAAAAAACCGTTTTTTATAAAGGGGCGAATGGACATAATAATTCAAAACGCTGCAATGTAATTATTTTGATGTGCCTATATCATATTTTATATTTATATTTATGTTGAGTGGGTTTCTGTAAAAACTGAGTGAGGACTATCGATTCAGTGAATATTTGTAGATAGTTCCATCGGATGAAAAATTGACTACAATGTGTAAGACTTAAGTATTGTACACGTAACAAAATAATATATCATATTTTAATATAGGCTTCGGCAGTTCTTATTCGTACACACGGAAAATATTAACTTCATAGCGTATACGATTGTTGTAATATTCTACTTGTATAATATATTATTATATTAAACATTTACTAAAATAATATATTATATTTTGACCTTGTATAACAAAATTGTACTAGGATATTAAGCACAAACTCTTATGGTGGTTTACAACAATTGCCGGTATCGAAAAATATGCAGATATTACTATGTAAACACACTAGGTATACAAAAACAATTTAACATGTGGTCCAAACTACAAAAGAAAAATAAAACCAGCACTATTACGACTAAGTTGCGATGAAAATGTGTTAAATGTTCACACGTAGTAATTCACATCGCGGGGCCCTAGTAAGGTTATAGTTAACAGTATCGTGTCGAAAGAAGTTTATGAATTCTCCACCACATAATAATATATATATAAAATAATTGTTATATTGATTACCAAAATATGCCATGATGGATTTTAATTGCATTTGAAGGGAAAAAATATTTTGAATCAAAACGCTACACAACCTTTGTGTTTATCGTTTTTTTATAACTAAACAGAACCAGTTTTACACTGTTATTTTTGATATTGGAATAAATTGTCCTATCGACATAAATATAAAGATAAATGATAGGTACATAAAAATATTTACATTGCAGCGTTACGAATTGCTATGTCCATTCGCCTTATGTTGTACATTTGTAA
>NC_042495.1:110272978-110275094 GCF_005508785.2 Acyrthosiphon pisum
GGAAAATATAACTTCATAGCGTATACGATTGTTGTAATATTCTACTTGTATAATATATTATTATATTAAACATTTACTAAAATAATATATTATATTTTGGTGGTTTACAACAATTGCCGGTATCGAAAAATATGCAGATATTATTATGTAAACACACTAGGTATACAAAAACAATTTAACATGTGGTCCATACCGCAAAAGAAAAATATAACCAGAACTTACGACTAAGTTGCAATGAAAATATGTTTAATGTCCACAGAGGCCCCCCTCTCAATTTCGTGTACGCAGTACAAGGCCTATGTTCACTAGGTGGGGAATAATATTATTATATCTATATTGTTACGACGTGTTTCATTATATATATTGCTATTTTACATACCTTCCTATTTAGTATAATACTAAGTCTTGACTAGAAAACATATTATATTATTCTCATATTTAACGGTGTGAAATATTATTCAGTTATTGTTCAGCAGATTTGTACCAATAGAAATGGCTAAATGTATTTATTATGTGATAGCTATATTTTTTATATTAAATTTTTTTAGTTGTACATACGCTGGTAAGTATCTATTTATTTTTTTTTACTATACAGTATACATGATTCATAACAGATTCATATTAATTGATAATCATAGGTGTAAAATACAAGATTGTACTTTTAGTTCATAAACTGTTATACTAAACAAATTAAAATCAAATAATATTTTTTGACAAAATAAGATTTTCAGAAAAATGTAATTTTTAACGCAATAACCCTATTGAATTTAATAGCAAGCATAGTATTATTATGATATTTTTTATTTTTTGTAGATTAAATTTGTATCGTCTACCTGATACTTCTTAAGGGTCCCGGTGCCAGTTTTTCAAATTTTCCACAATTCTATAAAATTTGAAAATTAAATTTTATATTTTAGTTGCTACCTCAATTATAAGACTTTTCCACTAATCTACTACCCGATAACTATTTAGGGGTGGTTGATAGGGTGTATTATATCGAAAAAAATAGCTTTACGGGAATAACTCTCAAGCTTTATAGAATTGTCGGATTTTGATGAGTATTTTTTTATCTGAAAGAAGAAGACTTCCTACAGCCCGCATCGATCTCTGATTTTGTATTTTATTTTAAATAATAGTATAAAATAATTTATAAAAAAAGCTAAAAATTGTCTTTTTTTTAAAGACTTATAATTAAGTTTGAGATGAAAATATCGAAAAAAGGAGTTCGATGCGGGCTGTAGAATATTCTCCTCTATTAATAAAAAAAAAATTATCAAATTTGGTTAACTCCACAGGGCAGGATCATTATTCCCGTAAACCGTGTTTTTGAGGTCAAAATCACATTGGCACCGGGCGCCTTAAGATATTATAGTTTATGATTTTGCTAATGATTTGTCTAGCGTTTATGAAAATTATGATTATTTCAATGTCAATCTTAAACTTGTACATAATCCACCCAAATTTCTCTTCTCTTCACTCCACTCTTGTTAGATAGAGTTTGTAAGGTAACAGAATTTTGACCCTCTTATAATATTGTCCCCATGTCATTTAATATAATTTTATTCTTTTTCTGATATCAATCCACCCGCGCGCAGCTGATACAGTGAATCGACCGATATTATATAAACACCTGTCCCCCGATCCCCACCATCTGCAGTGTCCCGTCGTTGACGTTCGTCGCTTGCTGTCGGTCGCCGCCGCTGGGCGCGTCCGTCGTGTCCATCGGTGTGCGTCGGCAGAGCAGTCTGTAATGAAATTCCCTCAAATTATTGTAAATTCCCCTCAACAACACACACTGCTCTACCACACTCGTGTAATTACCCTGAAAATCTCTGTTATTATTTATTTATTAATTCAACTTGTTTTCCCCCCATAAATCTTGGGCTTTCATTAGCTCATGCGTGTATAAAACCTGTGAGTTCCACCGACTTGACCCTCGGGTCTCACGCGGTGCGGCTCACAGGTCACGATCGGAGTGTCCCCCTTCAATCGTGGGTAGTTTTTGTGTCGTCAAAAAACACAAATCCTTACAAGTTAGATAGAAGTAATTGAATCACATAAGTTCCAATCCCAGGCTTCAGTCCTGGTCCTGATTTAATAACAAATATATTCCTAA
>NC_042495.1:110275194-110276309 GCF_005508785.2 Acyrthosiphon pisum
AAAAACTTTTACATACCTAACATGATATTAAATATAATATTTTTTATTAACCATTAATTATTTTGGTTGAAGATGAGGATTGTTATGGTAAGTATTATTATATTTTACTTCACAACATATACCTATACATCATTGACGTGTATAAAGTGCTTTCCGCTTTAATCATCATTTCATCATTTTTCTACTGTAAAATAATAATTATTTATATACAAGTAAGTTGAACTATACGTATTTTCAGTGGTGTAGTCAAGGGCTCTGATTCGTATCAAAACATTAAAACCACATAAAAATTATTATTAAATTATTAGAATTGAGTATTTTTTTGTTAATACTTTGGATTCCCCCCCCCATCATTTAAAACCCTAAAAATTTTAATTTTAAGCAAAAATGAAAAATAAATTACGTATCGCTAGTTTTTAAAATAATTGAATCATTATAGTTGCAGTTATTGGTTGTAACATTTTTCAAACATATGTAACACACCTACATTATTTGTACAGTATTTTACTTTTATTTAAAGAGTTCGCATATTACCAATAATGAATCATTAATTAAGGTGGATAGTAGGGAACCGCTCTGAAATGTAAGAAAATAGAACCTGTCGAAAAGTGCTTTAGCGTAAAAATTCCACTTTATTCTAATTTTATTAATTTTGTTTTAAACCAATTATTCAGATAAAATCTATTGGAAATTTTTAATTTTGACTTTCCAAAAGTTTCAACTACCTACATGCACTTACCAGAAGAGATATTGTAGGTGAAAATTAAATGTATTTTCTACTTTCTCGATTCAATATGTGTACCTTCACATTCACAAAAAAATCATTGAAAAATCAATAAATTTTTTGCTCTACATAGAATTAAAAATCCGTTTTACAGATTCAATCAGACAGTACACATAATCATTATGAGCACAATGATATTACAATAAACGGCTCTCACTGGATATTTATTATTTGTAAAAGTAGGTTAGGGTGGTTAGGCAATTTAATGAAAACCACGATTTAAGATATACAGGTTGAACATCGGCCTATGATATTATGCATTTTTCAAGACCGTCAAATTGAGTCTCCAAATCAGCTGTGGAACTACCGACTGGCGCCATCTAGCTGAATT
>NC_042495.1:110276359-110282077 GCF_005508785.2 Acyrthosiphon pisum
AAAGGTTATACAATATTAAATAATACCATTAACTTAGTTTACTAAATTATAGTTTAAGAATTTTTACAAGTAGGTAGGTATTAATATTTTATTCCATAACAAGAAATGAGAAATACTTCAGGTAAAAATCTTATGATTATTGACTATCGAGTAATATACGACAACAGTTTTATTCATTTTTAACCAATTTTGACAACTTTTTTTTTGGTTTGTTTAGTTTTTTATTGGCTTGGTTTTGCATATAGATCGCCTCATGCCTACTGTTATGTAGTAGGAAAAAATATTTGTTAGCATATCCGTTTGATGTTGATGAATGGTACATTGAAATTTTAAATTTATATTTCTTTTCAAAACTTCTTCAAATGTTTTTTTCAAATACATCATTTGAATTGGCATGTATGGCAAAGCATTCTTCTATGTGTTTAATTATAATATATAAATTACTATTGGGGTAAGTAAGAAACCCTTTTGTCTTCATATTAATAATTAAATCGGCTTTTTTACCAATTAAGTTTACTGAAGTGTTAAGAGTTTTCAACCCTTTTATACACATTTTGTTCTGTTGACTATACGTCTTGCTATATACCTATATAATCAGTGTCTCATATCGGTTTTATACATTTATTGCTAGATGGCGCCAGTCAGTAGTTCCATAGCTGATATAGGGATTCAGTTAGACGGTCTCCTTATCACAATTCGATGTGTAACCAGTATATCTTAAATCGTGATGAAAACCAATAACTCAATTAAGTTAAGATCTATATTCGATAAATTAGAAGTTACCTAACAGTTAACAAATCACAATTTTAACTCGATAAGTTAAAAGTTAATATGGAAAATAATAATAACTTTACTAATCAATTTAAAAAATGTTTTTCTACTTTTTTTAATTGGTAAAGAGTGACTGTATTCTTTCTAATTTCTAAATTATAATAAACATATCTACTAAACTTTTAACGTAATGTACAATATGTTATGTGGCCATATAGGTAGCTATTTTGTTTTACATGGATATAAAATATTTTAACTATACACACCTCAATTTAACAAATATTAGTTTAAGGTCATATAATATTATGCCTATCTTATGTCCTAAAATATATCTAATTACAAAATTATTTTATTAAGAAAATTATATTTCATTCCGATAATCCTATGAGACGAGCGAGTCAGATAAAATAATCATATCTAAATAAATAAATATTTGTAACTGAATACCTATATGTAAATATAATTACTTTAAATCTTTAGCGTAGGTATAATATATTAATATGTATACCAGTATACCTATTACTAATTTTACTTTTACACAAATTTAATTTGATAGCTGTATAATGTCAATATTAAATACTCAATATATTTATAGTACCTAAACCAGTTGATAGCTTTAAAAATATTATAAATATTCGTTGTTATTTGAAACATCGTATCATTACAGAAGAGTTCGAAAATGAAGGACTCGTGTACAAAGATGGAAATGGTGAGAATGAAATTGATATCTTTGAAAATAAAACTATTTTTTTAATTAGAATGTTATTTACCTAATTAGTTTTTATTTTTAATAGTATGTTATGCATTGTTTATAACTAATAATCTTATAATATAGTCTAGAGGTACTAATTTTGTGTACTTAAAACATATTATATTTAATTTAGAACGAAAAACTTCTAAGTGAAAAAATTATTTAACAACAACAAGGTTCTATCTGAAGATCTTCTTGGTTCATATCCACGGAAGCTTTTTATATTTTAGCAGAACAACTTTGTGAATTTTTAAATGTGCCAATCATTCAAAATAATTCATTGAAAAAAAAGATAATACAGTAGGTATGTGGAAAATAGTTTAAAATGGCTCTCCTGAACATTTTTATATTTTGGTTTATCCTCTTTTCGTTCTGAGACCACGAACTTTGTTAGTTGAAAACCAACAATATTAGCAGAATGCGAAAAACACATCATGAATTTATCGGATAATAACTTTTATTGGCTCAAGTTAATGTAACTGGCCCCGAAAAAATAGATGAGCAATTTATATTTATGCTAAATTTTATCGTATTTTTCCTTATTTCTTTTGCCAATATCGTTTTTACCTTCTAAAGTAAACAGTAGTAGACACATAGACTTAATATAATATTAGGTGCATACTTCAATTTCTCTCAACTTGATGGATCATATGAATACCTTGCAATGGGCTGAGATCGGGAATTTTTACAATAATTTAAGTAAATATTATATATTTATAATTTAGGAAATTGGCATAATACAGGCAATTGGAGAGAAATATACAGACAGATCTGTAAGTATACATTCATTATTTATAATTGTAAAGTTCGTCTCACAGTTGGTATTATTAATGGCTGTGGTAAAACATAATTTGGTTCATTGATTTGTTTTGGTTTTACAAATATTTGAATATCACGTAACGGTAACATGAGTTACAGTCTTGTGAGAAATACTTTTGAAAAAGTATTAACATACTTATACTAGTATTCGAATAATAAAGTATTAAAAATACTTTTAAAATACTATTATAAAAATGTATTTTACGAATACTTACAAAGTATTTGAATACAAAATTTTAAATTTTAAATATTGTTATTACCTACATTTACTATACAAAAACATAATATTAGTTTTCAACGAAAACAATATTATTATTATTGTTGTCAATTTTTTGTTAAAAATAATAAATGAAAATTAATAAGACGTATTAATGGTTTTTTAATACAAGTATTTAAATTTTGTTAAAAATACTTTTAAAAAGTATTCAAAATACTTTAAAAAATACATTAAAAAAAATTGTATTTAGAATACCATATAAATACTTCAAAAAGTATTTAAATACAAGTATTCAATTACTTATATTCGAATACTTTAACCGAAATTATTTCAATCGGTTTCAAGCCCTGCCTAATAGACCGTCAGCCTATAATATATTACTATTTACAAAGTATTTTTGACAAGCCTGTGCAGAAACGAATTAAAAAGTTAAACTCGAGCTAATTTTAACTTAAATTTTTACAATTTAATATTCATTAACTTTCTTTTTAACTAAATAAAATTATTATTGACGATACATATTGCATAAACATTTACTTTTTATTATTTTATTATTATATTATTTAAACCATATTACTGGATATTAATTTATTAAAAAAGAAATCATAAATAACTTATCTTAAGTTAATAAGTTAATTGTATGTTTCCATGTAACTTTTCACTGGACTGATATCATTGTGATTAAAGTAATTAGTTTTACTATAAGGAATTATCACAACTGTAGGTTAATCTAATTTTTGCCAAAAATATTAGATGCATTTTAAAATGGCATTGTGTGTATAAAATATAATTATTTACTTTAAAAGTTTTATATACCCACGAATATTATTTTGTAATTACAACAAAATAACTAAAATCGTTATTCTTCAGGTTCTAAACATGCAATTTCACCCAAATTTGAACTTATAATGTCTGTGAAAAATAACCGTATTCATTTATTTTTTAAATTTTTTAGAAATATTATTAACTATTTATGAGAATCCTTGTTTGCATTTTCAATCTTTAGCTATAAAAGGAGAACATATTTTTATGAACTTTAAACTCTTAAATAATTTGTAAATTTTCAATTTGATAAATGTCGTCAATATTTAAACTTTAAAAGCTTAGATATACAAAAAAGTCGTACTTTTAAATCTCATTATTTCTCAACTGCTATTATACAAATACTTCGGAGGAACCTTAATTGTATCATATCATGTATATGTACTTATATCATGGACATACAAAACAATTTTTTAATAAATATCAGCCAGCAAAATAATTTGCAAAATGTCGAGATTATGAAAAATTTCATAAAAATCGAATTTTAAATGAGTTAAAAAATTGTACCTATATATTTTTAATATTTTTAGTTCTATTATATAAACTTTGTATTCAATTTTCAAGCTTTTTGACCTAACAAGCACAATTTTATTGACATTCATATATTATAAAATAAAAAAAAAAAAAAAAAAAGAGTCAAATTTCAAATGTACAAATAACTCAAAACGAGGCAAAACGTTTTGAAAATTTTATCATGTATAGAAAATGATAATATACACATCTGATGGAAATTTCAAGTACCTACGATTTATAGTTTATGAATTACAAAAAAATAAGAAAGTCATTGTATGTGAGAATATATTAATGTGAATATGCAATATCCAACATTAAACGCTCGAATCTAATTTTTCTGGTTAGCTTTTTTTTTTTGTTAAATGTCGAAAAACTTAAGAGACATCTTGTACGAGAATTTCAAATCTTAGGTATAAATAGAAACATTTTTATGAATTATAAATTCGAAATAATTTGCCAATTTCCATGATTTAATTAATTTTTTAAAAATTTTGACTTCAGTCGCTCATAAAAAAATATTGTGGATTTACGCTTAACTTTTTTTTTTAATTTCCACTAACATCAACTTATGTGAAACGTTGCATTACATTTTAAAGTTTTGAAATTTGAATTTTTTTTAGTTTTTATTCTATAAATGTCTATAAAATATTATTCGTTGGGTTCAAAAGCTTGAAAACTAAATACAAAGTTCCTAAAAAAATATTGATATAATAGCAGTTGAAAAAAAATAAGTACATTGATGCGGTTTTTTTATAAGCATATAAAGTTAAAATGTTGACAAGTCATCAACATTTTAAAAAATTTGGAAATATTTTTCGGTTAGAAATTCATAAAAGTTTTTCCTTTCATTGGTAACATTAGAAATATTGATATTTATTTATTAAAAAAAAATCATAAATAACTTATCTTAAGCTAATAAGTTAATTGTATGTTTCCATGTAACTTTTTACTGGACTGATTTAAAAAATTAAGACGACTATTAACTTTAAACTTTTCAATTTTTTTCTATCAACTTAACTTAACTCAGTTAAAAATTATCATTAACTTTCCCGGGTTTGATATTTTATGATATCATTGTGATTAAAGTAATAAGTTAGAAATTCATAAAAGTTTTTCTTTTCATTGGTAACATTAAAAATATTGATAGAAGATTCCCCATAAATGTTCCTACGTTAAAACAAAAAAAAGTTTACCGAAAAGTAACATTTATTTTTTTTGAGTGTTAAAACTTTAACGATATTAAATTTTCATTGGTAAATTCACGAATTTTCATTCATCAAATTGTTGATATCTTGTTGTACCTAATTCAAGTACTAATAACCATAGACACTTGAAATTTTCATAATTTGTTAAAAATAACTACTGGCCATAAGTACATGGTAATATTTTCAAACAATTTTGACTCTTTTCGAGCTTTTTATAGTCATAACACATCTTTTAAATGTTTTAAATTATTTTTCAGTTAGAAATTCATAGAGTTATTATTTTTATAGCTAAGATTAATCACAATTAAACCCTTTAGTCCAACTCGGCAATCGCTCAAACAGGGATTTTGAGTTTTACGATGGACATTTTTGTTTATAAATGGTTATTAGAGAAATGATTAGTTGATTGCCATTGGTTAATGGGGCAGATCAGGTACAAGCATGCATTAAATTGAATTTTCGCGAATTGTCTTCCATAGTTAGGTTAGGCACTTATAGCCGCTCATCGGTGTATCCGCAATCTACGTAGTTGGATTGCCTACCAAGGTGGTTGAGTTGCATTTACTGCAGCGAGTTACACCTAAAAGAAGTAGAACAATCACCATTTTTTGAGGATTTGT
>NC_042495.1:110282127-110282296 GCF_005508785.2 Acyrthosiphon pisum
ATTTCCGGCACGATATTTATTGTTTAATATTTTTTGGTTAAGAAAAAAGTTATAGCACAATATATAAGCTTTTCTGTAAAAAATGACAAAACTACTTAACCTCAAGTGCCTGGGGGCACGGCTTAAAATTGAATGGTTGATTTCAAATTTTGCAAGTATTATTTTTTTG
>NC_042495.1:110282396-110283237 GCF_005508785.2 Acyrthosiphon pisum
AAATAAAATAAATATAGTACAATGACAAAAATCATAAGTATTTGTTTGTCATAAAATGGTCTATCAGGAAAATATAAATTCGTAAGGTTTAAAGGAAAAACAAAGGAAAATTAAGCTTACGATCAAACGTTAACCAGCTAATATTACGACATTTCGGATTATCACAATAGACATATTTTCGAAGTAATTAAAAAAAAATATATACATTATATAGTATAATGCATTCAAATACCTATTATAGAGGTTCACGCATAAAGGGATACTAGGTATGTAGGTAGCTTATTATACAGGGTGATTGATTAAGCGTAAAACACTCATTATCTCAAAAAGTATTCACTTTTTTCAAATTTTTTTTTTTTCAAAATTTTAGATCTACGCTGTTCTAGAATTATATAATTTTTTTATATTTTTCACCCTCATATTTATTAGGAAAAACACTATCAACTTCTGATTTTCAAATGGTAACCTATACTTTTAATTTCATAAATTAATAAAGCTATTTTTTTTATGAATTATCACGTTTAAATTTTCATTTTTCGTTTATCCGTTGACGAGTTGGAAATGTTTTCAAGTTTGTCATATAATCATTAAGCAATAAGCATAGTTATACCTAGAGTATGCAAATTTATGTGTAAATACAACCATCAGAAGATTTATAATAGTATCCAGTTCATCTCAAATATAAAACAACATAAATCAAATGTTTGATTTTATCAAAACAAAAAAAAAAAGTGTAAATGGTAAATTATAGCTCATAAAAAAAAAAATCTTGGTTGTAATTAGCCAGGTACCTACCTAATATTAATTTTTTAGATTTAGTGATTTAGTTAATTACGAATTT
>NC_042495.1:110283287-110284585 GCF_005508785.2 Acyrthosiphon pisum
CAAATCTAGCGGGTAAATCATAAATATTCGCCTTTATACGGTCGTAGTATGTCGAGTTTTGGACTTAGAGTTCTGCAAGTGTTATGGTTGCATTCGGGGGGGCCTCAGCTATTTAGGCTTTGCATTGAAAAAAATGCCCAAGTGTCTAAAACGGCCGTCCGGCAGCTAAGTTTGAGATTTACCGCTGGATTGCAACTACAAAAATCATTTTTCCAATTATAAGTCCTGGTCGACGTAATTCAAAGTTGTTAACTTTGAAACTTTTACACCGTATAGCCAACGTGTATTCCAATCGATAGATATGCTTTTTATGAAGGTGGTTCGAGAATTGTAGTTTTTGTGGCTGTCCAAAGTGGAAATACTGTACCGCTGTAAATGTGCTCAATGCCCCCCCCCCCCTTTGGAACATATCTGTTTTTCCGTGAATATCAACCGCGTAATCCACATGACATCCCTTTGACTGCTTCACTGGCCGATATATATTCAGCCTCTCTGCCTCTGTCGATGATAGTGACACGCAATGTTGCCTTTGTGATGTCCATGAAATTATGCTTGACCCATATCTGAATAGATATCCTGACGTTGAACGTCGTGTCAGAACGTCACCTGCATAATCTGCATCACTAAATATTTCTAATGACAATTGAGTATTATTATTAAAATACAAGCCATAATTAAACGTTCGTTTGACATATCGTATAATCCGTTTTATCAAGTTCCAATGAGCTTTAGTTGGTTTTGCCAAGTAACGACTAGCAAAGTTTACTGCATATGCTATATCTGATCTTGTTACCTGTGATAAGAACAGTAAGCTACTGCCTTTCTGTAAGGAATATCTTCACTCAATATTTCCGTATCTTCTTTTTGTTCAAATGTATGTGATTTGTCTATCTGAATTGAAAGTTCCTTGGCGTCCAGCATATTAAATTTATTAATTATGCTACTTGCATAATTTGTCTGATGCACAAATAATGACCCGTTTTCTATTATTTTTACCTGCATACCTAGAAAATATTCTACATTTCCCTTTTTAACCTCAAACTCTTTTTCTAAGTTTGTTAACAGTTTATCTATTATATCTTCATTATCCGCCGCGATTAAGCCATCGTCAACAAATATTGCAAGAATAATTTGATTGTTATCAGCTTTGAATGCACATGCATCCGCTTCGGTACATTGTAAACCAAATGCATTTAAAAAGTTCCTAAAGCGTATATTCCAACATCTTGGACTTTGTTTCAAGCCATACAAACTTCGCTGAAGCTTACATTTATTCGATCCATCTTCGTATCCTGGTG
>NC_042495.1:110284635-110285563 GCF_005508785.2 Acyrthosiphon pisum
TTATACAGTGGATAATTTTTCTGAAATTTTTGACGTATCAAAATCAAAATTCGTACTGGTAGTTTTTGAGTTAATTATTAGAGGAAAAAATAGGGGTGAGCATGCTTGGTGAATCACTCTGTATAATACAATAATTCTGTTTTCTAATTTCAATTACGATAATAATAATTTATTGTGATGTTTAATTTTCGTTTGCCGCTAAAATATTTTTAATTTTATTCATAACCTCAATAAAGTTCAGACCGAGGCGCCTAATAAATTAGCGGCGAAAAACGCAACTAAAATGTCCTCTCTAAGCGACCGAATTGATTAACGTTGTTAAATAGGGAAGTGTCCCGACCTTATCTTCTAAGGCCGTGTCTATGTTTATGGATGGCTGATAATGATCAGTGATAGCGCTTGGTGGTTTGGCGGGAATGTTTAAATTTTTGAACTTTCGGTGTCAGTGCTGTTTCCCGTCACATGTCCGGTACCTTATTTTCATTTGTGGAACAATGTAAAGTTAAAAACCGTGTTGGATTGTCTAGTAGATGCAAGTAGATGCCTCATGTGATATTCGATATACGTCCACCGAAGTCACCTAGGTAGGTACTCCGAGTGCGTCGATCGCGTACAATATTCAACGGTATATCAGGTATATGCATTGCAGATAGGTACTTTAGTTTAAATGTTACAGCCACGATGTAGGTAAAACGGTGTAGTCACTCGAGCCGAGAAGTGAGTCCAAATCAGACGGCACTTTGGTTAGCGCGCCTTCCGCCAGGTAGCGCTAAAAAGGCCGATAAACAACCGGCTGCTATAGAGAAGCCGTATTTGTAATGCATTAAATATTAATGCCGTTTTGCGTATTATCCGCGGTAAAGTTTTAAAATTTCATACTTCAGTATTCAATATTCATTCAATTTATAATTTAATATATCAAATATTC
>NC_042495.1:110287506-110293071 GCF_005508785.2 Acyrthosiphon pisum
CTGCGGTAGAGAAGGAACTCCAAAGGATGCTGGATTGGGGGGTTATTGAACGATGTTCGTCACCTTACAGTAACCCAATCATCTGTGTAGGGAAAGCCGATGGGGCTGTGCGGCTTTGTCTGGATGCTCGCCGCATCAACAAAGTTATTCTACCGATGCGCGACTCATCTCCGCCTCTCGATGAACTACTTGCACGTTTTGGTGGAAAGTCTATATTCTCCAGTGTCGATTTTACTGCAGGATACTGGCAAGTGCCCTTACACCAGGAGGTCCGTAAATATACAGCGTTTGTCTACGACGGTCGGACATATCCAGGGGCGTATTTAAGGGGGGTGATATGGGTGTTAGAACACCCCCCATCATCCGTATTTTTTTATATTTTCACCAAACTCTGAATTTACTCATTCGACTGAATTTCTATGAAAGACGAAAGTAAGTACCTACTGCTACTTGGCTACTTTATCTGTGTTTTGGAGTATCAGCTAGTTTTGAGTTATTTATACATGCTGTTACCAATTTACCATTCGCTCATTATCAGACTATCAGAATCAAAAAAAAGTTCATGATAATGTGGTATCACAGACTGAAATTTTGGTTAATATCAATAATTATTTAGTATGGTGATAACCAAGGCTTCTGCTATTAACAGTGATATACAACTGATACTCCATAAATTACATATTATGTTTGAAAATTCAAATTCATTTGACTCACTCGTTCTACTGAATCTACTGTTAATGTTTTATGATTAACACATTTTACAATATTATGGATTCTTTTAATGATGTTAAGAAGAGACAACACCAAATACATACATTCTTTCAAAAAAAACTGAAAGTGGAAAGTGAGAAAAACAGTGACGTCCAAGTTACACAAGTAATTTTCAGTTTTTTTTACAGTATAGTTTTTCAATATTTTCATTTTATTGTTTTGGTAGAGTTACAATGATTCTAATTCAAAAGATTTATTTACTCAGTCTGATGTGTCAGTAAATGATATAACCATTGATTGTGAAAATATAGCAAATAATCAAGTAAGCGTTTGTTTATCTTACTATGCTTTTTTTTTGTACATAAAGAAATAACTGTTATTTTTTATTTAAATGTCAGTGTAATACGTCAAATATTACTAGTACCAGTGAAGGTGATGTTTTAGTGACGATGACTGGTTCAGATATTGGTTTAATTATTGGTCGACCTCGCCATCAGGTAAAAAAAAATAAAGATTTTATTATTTTTATTATTTAGGTATCTAATGTTGGTTTACTTATAATTAAGCTAAACTGATATATTCTGAACTATGTGAACTATTTGAATGAATTTATTTCAAGATTAATGGTGAATATATTTTTTTTATTATTATAATGTAAATGGTTTGGTTAAAATATAAAATTACAAAATGTTTTAGGCAACATGCATTATTGTATAAGAGTGTATCTTATATATAATATATCCAAACTGCATTCAAAATTTGTTTGATGTGAAATTTGGGTACACACTTGTAAATACAAATATTGCAGCTTAAAATTAATTGTAAAATATAATTTGTGAACATGGACGCAATTGTATTTACATTTTATTTCTCAAGGGAGTATTATATAATTATTATATTTATAGGCTTAGATTATTGTTGTGTATGGTAATATACATTAACATTCATTTTTTATTATTGCTTGAGATTTTTATGAATACATTTCGCTTATGCTTTCCTTCAAGATCAAAACCACAATAATGCATTTTATGCATTGGTATAGTATTGCTTTTTTATTGAATTGTTAAAAATCCATTTTTATGTTCTTAAATAATTTAAAACAGTATAACAGTTAATAAAGGTAGTAAAACAATTATTTATTGCTCGCTAAACATATTTATGCTTTTTTTAAAATAATATCTATTATTCTAGACTGATATTTATTAATTTATTATTTGTAAGACTGAATGGGTGATAGATCTGCTTATAAACAGTTTGCATGATATTTTTTACAATTTAATATGAAAATAATAAAATTAATAAATTACATATTATGATTTGAAATTTATATATTTTTGTAGATAAATGATACTGAGAAGTTTGAGTTCTTGTGTAATTTGTCGCGTCCAAGTCCCGATTATAAGTATCCTGCTAGTGGTTCAAGAAATCTGAAGTTTCAAAATAAATGGTTTTATAACTGGAAATGGTTATCTTATTCAAAGTCTCTAGATGGTGCCTTTTGTGTATATTGTGTATTATTTGGTACTGATGAAGTAAAATATCAAAAGCTTGGAAAATTGGTTTGTGAAAAATATAATAGTTGGAATTGTGCAGTTGAGAAGTTTAATAAACATCAAAGTCTGGTATATCATTTGACTGCTATGGAGAAAGCTAATTGATTTTTGAATATATTCAATAAAAAACAAGATTCTGTTGCTGTTCAACTTGACACAAAGTTTAAACTTGAGATTGAAGAAAATAGATTATTTATCCAACCAATAATTGAAACTATTTTAGTATGCGGGCGGCAACAAGGACTAGCACTGCGAGGTCATAAGGATTATGGTCCTATTCAATTTGAAACTCCTTTCCCTACAGAAAATGATGGAAATTTCCGAGCATTACTTAGGTATCGTGTAAATGGAGGAGATCAGATATTTCGACAGCGCTTACAAAATTGTCCACGAAATGCTACATACACGAGTTCAGGAATTCAAAATCAAATAATTGATATAATTGGTTCTATCATTATTAAGAAACTTGTAAATAAAATTAACCAAGCAAAATGTTTTACTGTTTTAGCTGATGAAACATGTGACATTTCTGGGATTGAACAATTCAGCCTTTGTGTTCGATATTATGAAAGTGATACTGGCACCAATAAAATGAGAGAAGATTTTCTCAAATTTGTGCCTGTTATTGATGTTACAGGCAATGGTTTGGCAGAAGTTTTGATCGACAGCTTAAAAAATATTGGTTTAGACTTAAATTTTTTACGTGGGCAAGGCTATGATGGGGCCTCTGCTATGCGTGGCCATTTTAATGGCGTACAAGCAGTTGTAAGGCGGTCATATCCATTAGCCTTATACTCTCATTGTAGTTCACATTCATTGAATTTAGCAATATCAGATGCTTGTAACATAAAATCAATCCGGAACGCCACAGGTACATTACAGGCTATTTATGTATTTTTTAAAACACCTAAAAGACAAAATGTATTGAGAAAAATTATTGACGAAATTGCACCAGAGAACAAGAAAAAAAAACTAAAAGATTTATGTCCCACTAGATGGGTGGAACGACACGAATCAGTGATGGTGTTTTTAGAACTATTTGACTCAGTTGTTGAAGCTTTAGAAGAAATTTCCAATTGGGTAGATAGAGAAACATCATCAAAAAGTAATAATTTGTTGTGTTCCATAAAAAATGGAGAGTTTTTATTAACCGTTCATATTCTCGCAAAAGCACTTTCAATTAGCTTGCCTTTAAGTCGTCAGTTACAAACAGAAAATTTGGACTTGGTTAAGGCTATGGATTTAGCTGAAGATGTGTCTCAAGCAGTAATGGAGTTAAGAAAAAAAGCTGAAGCAGAGTTTAAAGAAATTTATACTGAAGTAAACAGAAAATGCGAAACCTTGGGAGTTGCAATCACCATACCTAGACTTACAAAGAATCAAAAACATAAATCAAACTTTACCACCAACTCCAGTGAAGAATATTTTAGGTTATCTATATATATTCCATTTTTGGACAGTTTTTCAAACCAATTAAGAGAAAGATTTTTAGCTCATAAATCACTTGTTAAAAATTTTTCTTGTTTACTGAGTGTTCAAGATGATGATGAAGAAAATTTTGTTGAACTTATAAAAATATATGCAGAGGATATTGTAGTTGATGAAAAAAGTGCAAAGGGTGAATTTTTGGTTTGGAAGCAACAGATTAAAAAGTCCACTCCAAAACATGTAATAGATGCTTTGCATAACTATAATTCTATTATTTTTCCTACAATTCACAGGCTGTTGGTTATCTTAGCAACATTTCCTGTCACTACATCTACGAGTGAACGTTCCTTTTCAACTCTCCGTAGACTTAAAACTTATTTAAGAAATACCGTTGGAGAAAACAGGCTGAATGGTCTAGCTTTAATGAATATTCATAGAGATATACCTATATCTACGGCAGAGGTTATTGATGAACTTGCACTCCAATCCCGCCGCTTAAAATTCGCCTAGGTTCTCAATTTATCATAATATGTACCATATTATTATTATTTCTTTTTTGTGATTAATAAAATAAAAGTTATTATTTTAGTTATACCTAGTATAAAAGTTATATACGACTTGCAAATTAGTACGCATACTAAATATTTACTATAATTATTTTCATTAATATAATAATTTACATCAATATATGGTACTTGTTTATGTTATACGGGGGGTGTGGAGGGCAGAGCCCCCCACCTACCAAATGACTATTAAATTTAAAAACACCCCCATAAAATGAATCCTGGATACGCCACTGCTTTTACTAAATGTTTTACGACTCTGTTTACCCATTATACAACTACTGCACATGAACTCGTCGTCGTTGGCCGAACACACAATGTCGTGTTTCGCCAAACAACTTTTTACGTACTGCAAATTTTGATGTGCTAAGCGCTCGTGCCAAACTGACAACCTGTTTTCCACTGCTACCACTTTTTGTCGGCACTTCGACCTTGATCTGTAATTCAAACAACCTTCCGCAATGCTTACCTGCGCATACGGGTTTCCCGTTTCTTGTAAGAACACATTTTTTATTATCCGACGTTAATTCTAATCCTTTATCTAACACCGCTTAATTAAATTTTAAACCCGGCACGTGCAATACATTTGCTAAGTAATTTTTATTCCAATTACCGTTCACGTATGATAATATATTAATATTACCTTTTCCTGTTGCATACAGCCCAAGTAACACCGAATATTCATCTAATAGTAGATCATCCTCATTTTTCGTATATTCTTGTAATATTACATTTTAACTGGATATAATTATTCATTGAATAATCTTTCTAAGCATCTTTCTATTCATAATAAAAGAATAGTTTAAAAAGATTATTCATTCTATAATATTATATACATAATTATGTATTCATAATTTAATTTAGAACACTCTATGAATAATCTAGAATGAACATTCATAAGGAATGTCCTGACATGAATGTTCTAAGTATAATAAGATACAGTCGATATTATGAATATTCATTCTATAATATTACATACATAATTATGTTTTCATAATTTATTTTAGAACACTCTATGAATAATCTAGAATGAATATTCATAAGGAATGTCCTGATATAAATGTTCTAAGTATAATGAGATACAGTCGATATTATGAATATTCATTCTATAATATTATCTTCATAATAATGTTTTCATAATTTTAATTAGAACACCATATGAATAATCTAGAATGCACATTCATAAGGAATGTCCTGATATGAATGTTCTAAGTATAATGAGATACAGTCAATATTATGAATATCCATTCCATAACATCATCTTCATAACGATGTTTTCCAAATTGTACTTTGATCATCCTATGAATAAT
>NC_042495.1:110293121-110295121 GCF_005508785.2 Acyrthosiphon pisum
TATATGTTCACTATATATTGTGTATACTTGGCCGCCTGTGTGTGTATCATATTCTCATAATCACTCATTCACTCGTCATGCAGTCGTCACTTTTATTGTCACAATTGTTGTTTGTATGCGATGCGCGACGTTGTATAGCGACTTCAGATTTTTGAAATCGTTTATTGTTTATTATTTAAATTATTTAAAATATTATCAATTGAATCTATTATAATTCGTCAAGTCGTCAACGTGAAATATACCTAATATGTCAATACGGTAAATTAATTAATCAGCCATGCGATTTTATTACCGGCATCGGTTACCTGCGTTGACAATTAACGTCAGAGACGACCGAGAATTTGTCGGCAAACCGTTCTTAAAAATCCGACTGTCTGAAAAGAAGTTAAGAAAAAAGGACAACACGTAAGTATATTTTGTATTATTAATTTAATTTTAATTTTTAAAATGTTAAACGCAGGTCGCAGATTGTAGGTATTTATCAATCAATATAATGTAACACATGCTTTCCGTTAAGGTGTTTAACGAATCGGGGATTTTTTTTCCGGTTTTGTTCATCGGGGGATTTTTTTCCGGGGATTCCGACTAACAACCACGGAAAAAAAATCCCCGACCCTAGGAAAAATCCGCAGACTACAATGCAATGCAATGCAGACTACAACCACATGCAAATGGTTGAACAAATATTTTTTAAACGTTAATAATTAGTATCTATAATTAATATTTAATTACAAATACGTATATTATATTATATTATATTATAATTTATAAATAATATTTTGTTTTCAATTACGATAATATATTACGTGTAATTCAAATTAACTGACTTAACAACTTCACAAATAGGTATAGCATATAAAATTATTTCGAATGATCGATACGTCAAATAATACAGTTAAAAACATACTATACAAAAATATTATTCAAAATATAGATAATAATAATAATATCAAATAATTTTCGAAAAATTAACAATGACATTTTATATTACTATAATAATACACATTATGTTGGTATAATTCTGTAAAAATTAAATTCTCGAAATAAAATATTACGTTTTCAAAACTTAAAATGTTATATAATATTATAATATATAATATGATTGTTCTGTGTCACCTACTCACAGTAAAAAAATAACATATAAAAATATTTAGTATAGGTATGCAACAATATTATACGAAATATAGGTGGTAATTATTATATTAATTATAGATAGTAATTAATGTTTAAAAAATATTTATTCGACCATTTGCATGTGGTTGTGAGTAATATTGTAGTCTGGGGATTTTTTTTCCTAGGGTCGGGGATTTTTTTCTGTGGTTGTTAGTCGGGGGATTTTTTTTCCGATTACCATATTGTTATACCATATACATTTGCGAAGAAAACCGTGGCTTAGTTTTAGTGTGCACCACATGCTTTTTGTTAAACGAATTTAATATTTTATAATATCACCAACATAATAATGCAGACCAATCAATTGTTTTTTTCAACTTTCTTTATTTGTTTTTATTTATTAACTTTAGAATGAGTACTTATAACTTCAATGTTACTATTAATAGTAAGGGAAAAGATGAAGACCGCGCCCGACGTAAGCATACATTTGGTTAATAATTAAAATTAGAAACGATTAAAATGATATCTACCCGTTTCAGAATGTTATAACTGCGGTAAACCGGGTCACTATTCCCGGGACTGCGGTGAGTGTTTACTTTACATGGGAGGAATACGATTCCGCACGTTTTTTTTTTTTTGTAACACGATTCCGCACACTTTATTGTTCATAGGAATACAATAGGAATTGGGTGCAACGTTGTCAAATTTATTACAAACAGTTTATTATATATATTTATATATATTATATTATATTTATTATATAAATATTATGATGTAAAAAAATATAATATTAATAAAAATAGTTATCCCTAGTAAATAGATATACCTACCTAGTGAGCCGTCATTACAGTTTATAAAAAAAATAGTTATCTCATATACCTATGGTG
>NC_042495.1:110295519-110296473 GCF_005508785.2 Acyrthosiphon pisum
AATTATTGATTTCAAATACCAAAATTATTTAAGTTATGTAGTTTTTATTGAATTCAAAGAATATTACAAATTGTGTTCTGTAGTATTATAATAGGATGTCATATATGCGAAAGAATACACCTAGGAGAATATTGGTGCAAGCCTCCTCCAATACCAGAAAAAGTAATTATTGAATTGTAAATTACAATATACATAATAATAATAATACTATAAATGATATTGTCTCAACTAATTACTGCCGTAACCATTTAAAATTAATAAATATCATTCGTACTCAACTCCATCCTTGATTTCATAAACAATATTTAAACAAATTTGCAAGGTTGGGCAAGTTAATGAAAATAATTAACTGTGGAAAGTTAAGTTAATTCAATTAAATTGCCTTCAGTTAAGTTAAAAGTTAACAAAGAAAAAAAAATTAACTAGATAAGTTTAAAGTTAAGATAGAAAATAAAATTAACTTATCTCAGTTATAAAAAAAGTTAATATTTTTCAAAGTACAATATTTTTAAGTCATAAACCACCATAGTATTTTGTTATACACAAAAATTTACCAAGATATTTAACACTGTGTAAAAAATTAGATTATTAGAATATATAATTCGAAAATAAATTACCAAAATCGTAAAAAAGTCGACGAATCAGTATTGCCTAGATGATTACGCATGACTCAAAAATAAAATTAACTTAACTGCATGACAATGATAATTAACTATAAAATTTTAAGTTACAATAATATAAATTTTAACTGAATAAGTTAATAAGTTAAAAACCCAATATGATAACTACGATGATATATCGGACCCACAGTCACACTAAGCTACTTTTAAAAGGCCAGCTCCTGAATCCACATGTCCGTCAGCGCCACCCTTCCCCACGTTGACCAACCACATAATTGAGTTAGGTAAGGATACACTTGCTGTCAAAAACACAAATTCTAAAAACCAAACCACG
>NC_042495.1:110296573-110298102 GCF_005508785.2 Acyrthosiphon pisum
GAACACAAATTTAAATATATAAAAATATAAAATAGTATTTTTTGTTCACACTTCATAGTTCATTGACCATTGCCTTATATTAAAGTCCTGTGCCTATGTACCTATATGCTATTAAATACAATAATATAGCTTTATGCATTATTAGTACCTACCTATTGCATTTACTGATGAAATGTTTGGTAATATAATTATGAGTATTCAAAGCTCCCAAACAAAAAATACAGTACAATATTACTATATTAGACAAAAAAAAAAACACATAAAATAAAAAACACAGAATATTTGATAAAATCACTGTTTAAACCAAAATACTAAATTACAAGAAATAAACAAAGCATAAATCCCTGGCCACAATCTAAAACCTCAAGAAAAACAGAAATAATAATAAACCGATTGAGAATCGGTTACACTCGCCTCACACATGAACACCTCATGAAAAACCAAACACAAACGGAATGCAAAACTATCATAATATTGAACTTGATATCCGATTTTTTTATACGCTACCCAGTGAGTGCCAAGACCGTTTTCCGTGTCCAAGTTAATAATCGCTGATTCTTGTCGGAATTAAATCAGGACCAGGACTGGAGCCTGGGATTGTGAACTTAATAGATTCAATTACTTCTATCTAACTATATCTAACAAGAGTGGAGTGAAGAGAAAAGAAATTTGGGTGGATTGTGTACAAGTTTATGATTTACATTGAAATCATAATTTTCATAAACGCTAGACAAATCATTAGCAAAATCATAAACTATAATATCTTATGATTCAATATTGGTAATATTCGAACTCTTTAAATAAAAGTAAAATAATGTACAAATAATGTAGGTATGTTACATATGTTTGAAAAATGTTACAACCAATAACTGCAACTATAATGATTCAATTATTTTAAAAACTAGAGATAAGTTATTTATTTTTCATTTTTGCTTAAAATTAAAATTTTTTGGGTTTTAAATGAGTGGGGGGGGGGAATTCCAAGTATTAACAAAAAAATACTCAATTTTAAGAATTTAATAATAATTTAATATAGTAATAATAATTTTTATGCGGTGTTAATGTTTTGATATGAATCAGAGCCCTTGACTACACCACTGAAAATACGTAAAGTTCAACTTACTTGTATATAAATAATTATTATTTTACAGTAGAAAAATGATGAAATGATGATTAAAGCGGAAATCACTTTATACACGTCAATGATATATAGGTATATGTTGTGAAGTAAAATATAATAATACTTACTCAAACATCTCTCATTTGCAGCTAAAATTAGTTAATGGTTAGTAAAAAATATTATATTTAATAGGTATAATGTTAGGTATGTAAAAGTTTTTTTAGGAATATATTTGGTATTAAATCATTTAATCAGGACCAGGACTGGAACCTGGGATTGTGAACTTAAGTGATTCAATTACTTCTATCTAACTCTATCTAACAAGAGTGGAGTGAAAAGAAAAGAAATTTGGGTGGATTATGTATAAGTTTAAGATTTACATTGAAATCATAATTTTCATAACGCTAGA
>NC_042495.1:110298202-110299121 GCF_005508785.2 Acyrthosiphon pisum
GATAATATCCGTTATAATCAAACGCAAGAGGAGCGGGCAGAAGCAAATGAATTGATACGTGCTCATAATACACAGGCCCGCGCTGCACAAACGCCGCCTCAAATTCGACAACATATTAATATAAGACGAAGTTCAGATGTAGCCTTGAATCGCGCTGCTTTTGTCCATCAAGAAACTGATGAACAATGTAATACAATCAACGATCATCAAGGGCAATTTCAAAGGAGAGGAAGTCCTTATCCCACGAATTCCGATCATTCCAACAGATATTCAATTTCAGTTTAAGCGGATTCAGTTTCCCGTTCAATTGGCTTTTGCGATGACAATCAGTAAATCGCAAGGCCAATCGTTGGAAGTCTGTGGGATCAATTTGGAATTTCCATGTTTTTCGGACGGGCAGCTGTACGTTGCCAGTTCGCGTGTTGGAAAACCGTCTTCGTTGTTTATTTTTGCACCAGAAAACAAAACTAAAAACATTGTTCATCAAAATGCACTCAACTGATTTCTGTAACAATTCATTTACATGGAATTCTTGAATTTTATTATCACTCTAGAGTTTATTTGAAGGCGTTAAGTTCACCTGGTCCACTTAATTTAAAAATAACTTTTAGGCAAAACAACGTTAAATATATTTCCATTAAAAATATCTCCATATATCTCACCATAGGTGGAATTAAATAAAAACGATAAACTTGGTATAACTTTGATACTTTAGAGTTAAATCATACACTAACGTACATACAGCACGGGGTCCGCAATATACCACAGGTAGATTGCCTATCTGATAATGTACTGCATCGAATCAGAATTTTTATTCCGGGCAACGGAAAAGTTAAGATAAATTTTGAAACCACACACAGAATATTAAATAACGAGTTGAACAAAGCTTGAGTTACATAGAATTGGTACACTTAATGGG
>NC_042495.1:110301322-110302592 GCF_005508785.2 Acyrthosiphon pisum
TATTCTCCCCATTTATAACACTATAAATGTAAACGAAAATATAGAGAATATATTAAAAAATTTCGAGCATTTATTCAAAAATGAAATCGGCACCTTTAATAAATACCAAATATCGCTAAACATTAAAAAGGGGGCAATACCCAAGTTTTTCAAGCCAAGGTCAATTCCTTTAGCACTAAAATCTAAGGTAGAGTCGGAAATTGATCGTTTAATAGATAATAATATTTTAACTCCTGTGAACTATAGCGAATGGGCCACTCCAATTGTTCCAATTCTTAAGCCCGACGGTACAGTTAGAATTTGTGGTGATTTCAAAATTACAATCAACCCCGTATTGGAAGGAACTGAGTATCCCTTACCAAAAATAGAACATCTTTATGCGAATATAAGTGGCTCAAAATATTTTTCTAAAATAGATCTCAAAGATGCATATCAACAAATGGTAATTAAAGAGAGTGATCGCAAATACACTACAATAAATACTCACAAAGGCCTATTCAGTTATACTCGAAATCCGTTCGGAATAAAAAGCTCAGCTGGGGAATTCCAAAAAGCCATGGAAATATCAACCACAGGCTTAGAAGGGATTGGTATATTTCAAGATGACATAATAGTTGCGGGAAAAACGGTAGAAGAACACAACAATAGATTAAAAAAATTACTTAACGTTTTATCCGAAGTTGGTTTAAGGGTTAAACAAAACAAATGTAGTTTTCTCAAAAATTCAATTGAATATTTAGGTCATAGAATCGATGAGCATGGCTTGCACACCTTAACTAAACACATAAATGCAATACAATCGGCCCTGGTTCCAGAAAATAAAACTATGTTAAAATCATTTTTAGGTTTAGTAACATATTACATTAAATTTGTTCCAAGAGCAGCAGACATTCTTAAACCGTTATACTCATTACTAAGACAAGAAAAAAAATGGCTATGGTCACCAGAATGTGATCAAGCATATAATAACATAAAAAAAATGCTTATCTCAAGTCCTGTGTTAGCACATTATGACCAAAAACTTCCCATAAAACTCACGGTCGATTCTTCGTCATACGCACTAGGTGCAATCATATCGCACACTTATCCTGACTCACTCAGAAAGACCAATTGCATATGCATCACGAGTATTGTCAAACAGTGAATGCAAATTTCCACAAATCGAAAAAGAACTCTAGCCATAATTTTTGGTGTTCAAAAATTTTACGATTATTTATACGGTAGAAAATTTACATTAGTTACTGATCACAAACCGTTAATCCACATATTT
>NC_042495.1:110304284-110317493 GCF_005508785.2 Acyrthosiphon pisum
GGGCAATAAATAAACTATTAATTATATCAGTTATCATATTATATAAATAAATACTCGTATGTAAAAAAAAAAAAAAAAATAAAATAAATACTAACATAGTAATTATAAGCACTATACAAAATACTTAATATTTTTTTTTTTTAAAAGGAAAGAGATGTTGCATATTCAGCATTTACATTATATACTAAACGTTTATATTAACAATAATAATCATAAGTATCATATTACGATCGGTGGGGATTGTCCATCGGTCATTAGCAAGTAGACAATTTTATATGTACGTCAGTTCGATTTATACTTTTCATAATAAAAGACTATAATATACGTTTATGTTATTATTCATATTAACAATACACAACATTTATATTTTAACAGTTTTCAAGTTATGCCATAATAATTAATAATATTATATATTTTGTTCCATAGCCTATTTGATAAAACAACATATTATGTGTATAAAAAAAGTTAATTTAATTTTAAACATCAACATAAATAATTATACATTTTTTATTCTAGCTTATAAAACAAGTGATAAAATATTTAAACATTTTAAACATTTTTTTAAATTTGGTAGAGAATAATGTTTTTTAAATAAGTTTAACAGTTCCAGTACAATGACCACAACATAATTGAATATTAGACTCTAATGCTTGTGATGCTTCCATTATGGCATTACATGTTGCATCAACATTATTCATTTTTTCTCTAGGCATTTATCTCTATTCGTATTATATTAGTATGGGCTGAGTATTATTGACGAAGTCAATGCGAATATAACTGATGCCCCTTCATGGTAATCGGTTGCATGGATTTGACGTAGTCAAAGTTTAATTGAAATCACCCATGGAAATTTGGTGTGAGTTTTGTTGAAAATTTTTTAAGGAAGAAAAATATGATAAAACCTATCAATACAAAAAATTTTACGTAATAAATGATTGCGTTTTGAAAACTAATCATATAAATATAAATATATAATGCAAAATAACTATCGATTTACTTTTGAACGTCGAGGCCGAACATATCTGCAATTGATCCACCGGTGAGCACTAAGCATCCCAATACGTAGAAAAATGACAAATACATTATTGTTCTAAAAAATGTATTTCACAAAAACCATACAATTTTAAAAATTCAGATAGGTAAGCTATTTAAAGAGATTAAATTCCAAACCAAATGTGCACAGCGTACTTGAATTTTCCCCAATAAGAGTCTCCCAAAATTGCACTCGGCAATGGCATGATACACGCAAGAAATATGAAACTGTGATATATTATTGTTGATTCTTCTCCGTTGAACTGCAGTATTCTTGTCAGGTATAAAATCAAAACAGCTAAACAGATAATTATTGAATTATGAAATTGGAAAAATTGTATTTCTTTAACCGCTGTCTACCCACTCTATTAACTCACATTTCAATCCAAAATAGGTAAATCGTTCACACAATTCACTGATTACGATAAGCCATGTGTACTTGGGGTATATCTAAGAAAAAAATAATTTTTTTTGGTAAATATAGATTCAGTGTTCTGTGTAGAAATAAAGTATATTAAGAAATAAAGTATATTGGTGTACAAATAATAATTCATATGCAAATCGTTGATACTTATTATTGAAGAAGAACCTTAAGGGGACGTTAGAGTGATATTTGTTGTCCCTGTCTACTGCAAGTGCGTAACACAGCAACTTTAACGCTCACCAGAACACATATTTTATCTCCATTAGTTGAAAAATTGGAGAAAATTAAACTGCTATAAAATTTAAAGGTAAGAATATTATCTTGACAATGACATAATATAGGTTTTTTATCATATATTAATTTTAAAGCGAGTAATATGTATTTTAAAATTGTAAACTGTTTGTACATTTTAAAATAACTCGGTTTAAAATAAAAATATAATAAAAAGCCTATGCCATTGACTAGATGATAATCTTACCTTTAAATTGTATAAGAAGTCAATTCGCTCTAATTTTTGAGCTAACGAAGTAAAACGTGTTCTGCTGAGCTTAAAATTTGCTATGTTACGCACTTGTAAGAAGGAGACAACAAATGTCACTAAGGATAATATAGATTTAAGATATTATTGGAATTTAACTATTCGTTTTAAACCTAATGGACGATTGTAAATTCCATCGGTACGATTTTTTTACTGGTAAAAAAACAAAAAGATCCCACTAGTACTAACATTTGCCCTGTAAGTAAAGTTAATTTCTGATTATATTATTTTTGATCAAATTTAGTTTTATAATTTGAATTTTTGAAATTTTAAACTAAAACTAAATTTAAATATAATACGTAATTACACACATTTTCGTTCCCAATATTAGGATATCATTAATTATACAACATTTTAATTTAAAAAACCATGATTTTAATTACCTACCAAAATATTTGATTTTTTTAATTATCATCGTGTAGATCAGGGGTCTCACAGGGGACTCAACAAAAAATGTTGGCCCGTGATGCCGAAGCGTATTACAGATTTGGCTGGCCTTAAAAATAGGCGGGAGACCTCAGGTGTAAATTATGGTAGTAATACATTTGTAAAATTGAAATTCTGTTCCGATAAAACATATTAGCTCCAAACTATGGATACCTGTTCATAGTTTGCAAATTTAGTTTTATTTTACTATATTGCTATACCAGTGTGGTGTCGATGCATTTCTAAATACAATTTACATAATATACAATTTTTTATAAATTAAATAACGACACGTAGTACATTGATTTAAACTAAAAGTAGAAACTTTTTATGATAGATTCATATAGTTGAAAAATGTTTATGGATTTTGAAATTAAATGAAAGTATTTATATTTAACAACTCACCGATTTTTCCTTTTGAACAGATGTCAATTCCATGCTGTGCTGGAAAAAAATATACAAATTTGCTAATCAAAAACATAATAAATAAATAATGTACTGCCATACCTAAAAATTTATATTTTTGGTCCTTAATGGGTGTGCTGGTACAATAATATTAACGTTCCTGAACTTTATAGTTTTTCCAATCACGTATTAACTCTGACAAATTTGCTGTATGTTATCAAAGCATTTGTTTACAATTTTTAAAATGGGAAATTTAAAATATCAAACGACACCGGACCAAGTCAAACTGTTCAACTCACAGTTCACACACAAGTTTCATCGAACCGAGAACATTGAGCGTATGAACTTTAACATTTTTTATGAAATGCATTTTTTAATATCTATTTTTTTTTATAGCTCAAAATTATAGTTATTAATCTGGTACTCGAAATAATCTTTTTTTATTACCCAGTAAAGTATTAAGAATTTAGGTCAAAATATCTTTAACTAAAATGTCCAACGAATAAAAAACGTACAGTTAAATAAAAATAGGTATGGAAAATTAATTGTTAATAGAAAAATGTATTATTATTTCAAATTGATTTTTTAATGTTTATTATTTCATTGTTAAAGGAAACATTATTCTCTGCAGCCCATGGACTATTATGATTAAACCCGTTGATGCCTGCATGCGTATATATAAGGGCGTGTCGTAACTTTTTATCACCTATGATTTCTAGTTAGTAGTTATATAACAGTCTAAAACACAATATGACGTATAAAAAGTGTATGAATATATATATTAGATCTACAATGAATAGTTCTTCAAGCACTGCCTTGTTGCCAGCTTAGTCGAATAAAACAGTATTGAGTTGACAACAGTATTTGCTTCCATTTTATACTCGTTTATTTAAAACAAGAAAACACGATTTTATTAGTAAATAGTAATTATGGCTTATTCATACTTTTTCTCATCGTATAATATGTATCGAATATGCTTTAAAAACTAGTTCAACTTTTTTCACCTCCATAAAGAGATTTAAAGAGTAATATAGTATAAACCCCGTTAAAAATATACCAAGAGCTAAATCCAATCCGTGAATTGCGGGTACCATCAACGTACAATTTATTATTTCACAAAGATAAGTACGTTGACGGCGACGTGTCCGGGACTGAGGTACCTACACTAAAACTGAGATACACTAAAATCGAGATAAACCTAAATGACGTATAGCGCATAATAGTATACTGTATAGGGTTTTCCGCAAAAAAAAAAAAAAAAGCCTACACACAAGCGAAGCCGCCTAGCTTAGTCAGCTAGTTAACAATAATTTAAAATCAGGACTGTTCGATTATTTTCGAGGAGAATCGATTATGATTATGCACAATTAATTGAAAAATCGATTGATTGAAAAATGATAAATCGGTTGATTAATCGGTTAATCGCCATTCCGATTAATCAAAATTAGATTAATCGATTAATTGAAACAATCAGTTTATAATTGAATCAAGAAGTAAGTAATTTATGTATTAATTAGTGAACAGTACAATTTTATTAAGTCTTGAGTCATATCCGAATGTAGCTCTAAAATTTCCTGATTAGATTAATCGATTTATGTCAAAAAAGTCTTTGAGAGTATTAAGCTATTAAACTATTAACTATTAAATATTTAAATATTAATCTAGAGTTGTCATCTATTTCAAATCATTCATAAATCATAATAGAAGATGCAAAAATAACCAATATCAGGAACGGCTGCAGGAAATGGCTATAAAAATAGTTTATTGATTTATTCTTAATTCTTGTTTATTTGACAATTAATATCCGATTAATCGATATTCGAATAATACCCGATTAATCGATATTCGAATAATACCCGATTAATCGATATTCGATTAATACCCGATTAATCGATTAATAACCGATTAATCAAAATTAGGATTAATCGTTTTTTTTTTAATACGTATAATAATCGATTAAATTAATTAATCGGAGGAAATTTTGATTAATCAAAATAATCGAACAGCCCTAAGAGTGACTATTTACAAATATTTTGTTCATATTTTTGGCAATATAAAAGGAAATAAGTTTCAAACATGACAATAAGTAATACAATCTACAAAAATCTATACATATAAAATGTGTTATAAAAATATTATTCAAATATAGGTATTATGAATCTTATTCAATTTAATATTTCCATAACAATACTGATAACGTTTAATAAGTATAAAAAAAATAAATGAATCTCTAAAAATACAATTAATATCAATTAACTAAAAAAAATACCTCAGTAAATGTAAATTTCATTTCAGTGGTCAAGAATATGATGCCGGCTAAACTCATAATAAAATATTGCGGAAGCTGCCACAATTCTACGTGAATGAATTTTCCTTCGTCTTTGGTAAATAATCTTACATCCTATACACATTTTTATTTTGTTAGTTACATTGTACCTAAGTACTAATTTAGTTTGTAATTTACTAGATATCATTCAAGACCCTCAGGTCAAGTACCCTATAATGTTACCATTTTGTCACCATTTCGTTGTAATGTTAGTGTATAAAACGTGCCTGGAATTACGTCCATAGTTGGTGTGGGCAATATTTTTCCGTTCTGGAACACATTATATCTATTTTAAATTTGTTTACACGAGTTCACGTTATATTATTTGTAAACATTAATAGTTGTAATGATATAAATTATAAAAAAAATATTGGATAATCACTTTCCCTTATAGCTCATCCCTCGTAATTGACTGAGAGAGTACGAAGTAAATGAGGTGTGATCAGCACAGGTGAATGAAATATCATCGTCAAAACCAAAAGTATGATCGACCAAAATTTTAAAATTAATATTTTGTTTTCGGTTGTTAATATAGAAACTACATTGTATAACTAAATACTGCTGTATTTAGATACAAACCTTACATTTGGGCTCTCAAACTTTTCTTTGACTAAACTATCATGAGCACCAACACGGTTTAATGTAATTGTGTTTGAATTTAGTCGGATCAAGTGATAAGAAATCTCCTAATATGATTCAAAAAGACATAACATGATACAAATACATTTTTTGCTTTTTGATTTCATAAAATTTCGTATTTACTATATATCTATTTATTACAAATAAAATAAAAATTAATAATAAAGTAGTGTAAAATGTATTTAGAGATATAACAGACACAACGTCAATGATGGATACACTCTTTCTTAATTTAAAGAGAAAACTTAAAAGGAAAAATTATCTGGTCTTAGATTTATGAAATTACCCACTTTTAATTTAGTATTAAATAGTAATACAGATTATAATAAGTTGTAGACGTTTTACTTTTAAAAAATATTATGATACTGATTCATATTTGTGACTCATTCACAGAGTCAGACTGGCCCGGACCGCTAGTCCGCAATTGCGGACGGGGCCCCGGCTTAATTATCGTAATTGGGGGCCCCTAATTTTGTATCTATTACATAGCAGTGGCGTATTTACGGAGGGAGATATGGGGGATAGATCCCCCCTTCAACTTTTTTTTTGTCAAGTTAAGTTTACTTATTTTCTGTGTTTCTCAATATGATACTACTTTTAAGTTTTAAGTAGGTATATCTGTTTTCTAAATGTTCTAGCCATGGTAATTTGACTGCTTTGATATACTATACGCCACTAGTCGCGGCATATATATCGGAAAATAAAAACATATACCTCTATGGTGGTATGGTATACTGTATTTTTGAATTTTCTGCGAATTAATTTTCATGCATAAGACAGTGTTTATAATAAACCTGATAAATAGTCGGTAAATAAAACAAAATTACCATGAAGACTGTAGATTTACCATAGGGCATAGGTTTATTTTTAGTTACTGAAAACATTGTATTCACCTCTGGGTTACATGCTTTAGATGTTTGTGATAAAGAGTTGTATCCAAATATTCATGAACTCTTGAAAATATTTTGTTCTTTGCCTGTATCAATAACTGCTATACACCTGAACGATGTTTTTCAAGTTTTTATTAATTATTAAGTTTTACCTAATAAATATAGTATGACAGAAGTAAATATTTTATTAATTTTCCTGTCTAATATTGAATAATAACTATAAATTAAATAGTAATTATTATTTACTTTGTTTATTATAACCGACTTAGCCATTTAGGGCCCGTTTTACAATCATAGTTTAAACCTCAGTTACGCTTAACCAACTGATTTTACCAGTCGAATTCCGCGGTTTAACATTAATTCAACTATTGTAATACAGACCCTTAATGTGTTTGCTTTATTTGCAGGTCACCGGTCAATACAATGATCATGTCAGATAAGGTTATCGATGAACTGAGCATCCAAGAAAATAGAAAATGGGATTTTGTATTATAACTATTTTTTTTTTTTTTTTGTTAATCGTATTAAGCACGGGATTGTCGTTAGTATGAATTTATAATAGATGCTATCAAGTACTATACAATTTGTCTTATTTTACTTGATCCACGGTAATCTCAACAAGTTAAGGGATTTTAAAGATGTATAATATTATATTCGTATTTATTGAGTGTACCTATTGTTATATATTTCATCCCCCCTTATCAAAATTCTTAAATACGCCACTGCTACATAGGAAATTGAAATTACTATTACTATTTTTTAATCTTCTTGGGTTTTACTAGTATCAAAATAGAGAAATAAAACTAGCGCCTAGCAATATAAATCGCGCTTCCTATTCTGCACTAGTCTAAACAGACATAATAATATAAATAAAATTTACCTTTTGGAAAACTATAGGATATCAGTTACATTGGTTCAGGTTCAGCGTTCACCATTCAATAAAATGATTGAATTTATGAAATGCGTAAGACAAGACGTACGTTAGGCTGGTACGTAATTGTTGTTGAATGAGGATTATAATATGGATCGACAAAAGTGAACAAACAACACAATTAGTTACAATAATAATTCTGATGCACATTGCACTTGCAACATTATATAATATATTAATTATACTTTTAACACAACCCCTTAATTAATAATTTATATAAACTAAAATTCTATTTGTCGAACACCCATTGCTAATCGTAGTTTCTCAAACCGCTCCTTTTGAAGTGGCTTTATCAGTATATCTGCTATCTGATCCTCTGTTCCTACGAATTCTAACTGAAAAATGTTTTCTTCAAATTTTTCATTGATGAAATGATATCGTTTATCTATATGTTTTGTTCGTATGTGAAACTCTGAATTCATTATCAATCGAATGGCTGATTGATTATCAATATATAATGTTGGTTGGCTGCCTTCCCCAATCGTCATGCTGTAAATAAGTTTTATAACCCAATTTAAACCTTTAATCGCTTCACATGCTGCGATGTATTCCGCTTCTATTGATGAGAGAGATACACTATTTTGTCTCTGTAATGTCCATGAAATGACTGATGATCCTAATTTGAATAAATATCCTGATGTAAGATGTTGATCTACGTTTTTGTACACAGCCAGCATAGTTCTCATCACTATAAATTTCTAATGTTAATTTTATATTATTATCAAAATATAGACCATAACTTATTGTTTTCTTTATGTAACGTATAATTCGTTTAACTAGGTTCCAATGTGCCTTCAATGGATTAGATAAAAAACGTCTTGCATAGTTAACCGAATATGCTATATCGGGTCTCGTGACTTGAGATAAAAACAATAAACTCCCTACTGCTTGTCGATATGGAAATGTTTCATTATTTTGGTCTGATATAACGTATATAATTTTTGGTAATGAACCTTGATTCCACCCTAGCTTTTTTAAGCGCTATGTGATCTGACAGAGATTCTGTTTTTTAAAACGGTTTAATTTTTTTTTGTAATTTTTAATAGCTTCTTTGCATGCGGGATTCCACCACGGTGCAGTTTTTAGCGACTTTAGAACGGGACGACTTTCCTATGGAAATGTATGCTGCGTTTATGATAATATTGGTGAGAGAGGACACTATTGAGTCGATTTTGTTTTGGTCTATTTCTAATTCGTCAGCATTTTTTTTGGTCCAGTCTTGATTTTCTAAGTGGTGATCAACCAACTCAGTGATTGTTTCCATCGTTTGATTGGTTCGTCAGGTGTGGATTGGTTGAAAATGTTGAGGTGGATTGGCCAATGGTCACTTCCGTTATATTCAGTTAGTACTTTCCAGTCGACTTGAGAGCTGTATTGGATATTGTTAGGCCGATGGCTGATAGAGAAAAGTTTGTGGAGCTGTGTCTTGTTGGGTCACCGTTATTTAATAATATCAGTGAAGGATTTTCTAATAATTTTTCAATCGTTTTTCCACGACTGTCGGTTTGAGATGATCCCCATATGATGTTTCTACTGTTGAAGTCGCCCAAGATTAAGAAAGGTTTAGGGAGTTGTGTAATTATTGAGTTTAGATCGTGGAGAGAAAAAGGGGTGCTGTCAGGGATATATACATTGCAAATAGTTATAGTTGTCTTGAGAATGACCTGAATTGCTATTACTTCTAAAGTTGAGTTGACATATATTTCTATGCTGTTAATGTTATTTTTGATGTATGTTGCAACTCTTCCACTAGCTCTGATTGCTTCAGGGAAGTTTTTATTGAATCCGGTGTATCCGTTGATTTTGCCTATATGTAGGTTTTTGAAATTTGTTTCTTGTAGGCAGATAATGTCAGGATTTTGTTCATATTTAATACGGTTTATATCTGTATTGTGTTTGTAAAATCCGTTGCAATTCCATTGGATTAATGAACTAATGTTTTGGTAATGGGGATAGATTTAGAGTAGTGTTTTATTGGTTTGATTGATTCAGGTTGGAGGTCTGCGGAGTTGACTTTTCGGAGGGAGGTATAGATTGGAATAGAACTTTAGTTAGTTTAGATATTTTGTTTTTTATTTTTTTGTCCACCATTAATGGCAATACTTTTTCGGCCATATCAAGGACTTCAGTGGCTTTGGATCCAACATTACTGCATAAATCATGCATGTTTAAATTTTTGTTCGTGAAGTTTTCTAGAATATATTTGAAAGAGATTAAATTGAGGGAGGAGTCTTTGTTCTGCAGGATAGCCGTTGCTGGCTCAAGAAGGTTATCTAATATTTCGGTGGTTCTTGTTGAGGAGTTTGATCTTGATCTGACTTTAATTTTTTTCGTGGTTTGGTTTTTAGAATTTGTGTATCCTTACCTAACTCAATTATATGTGGTTGGTCAACGTGGGGGAGGGTGGCACTGATGGACATATGGATTAAGGAGCTGGTCTTTTAAAAGTAGCTTGGTGTGACTGTGGGTCCGATATATCATCGTAGTTATCATCTTGGGTGATTTGTGCATTATTATTATTAGATATTTCGCTAGTGATTGGAGTTTTCTCGACAGTAAGGAGGGTAGTGTTGTCTAGAGGTAGATCAGAAGTCACGTTAATACTATTGGTTTTTTCAACGATATGATGGGATGAGGTATTAGTGGATGTTTGTTCATTCGAGGTGTCCATATTTTCTGTCAGAGGGGAGGTAGTGTATATCATCTTACATGAGGATGATAGGTACATGGCCAGTTTTTTTGCATAAAAAGCAAGTTACGATGTCATCGGTAATGAATACACGGTATGAAGTGTTGTCAAGGAATATAACGATCGATCCTGGTAGTTTTGAGAAATCTTCAGGACTGATGTACAGTTGTCTGCGGAAGCTTGTGATATGTGCAAATTTATTGAGTGGGAAACCAGCTTTGAGCGCCATGATCGGAGATGTTATTTTAACACCCAGTGTCACTAGCGCTACGATGATGGAGTTATTCGGTATGGCGGGATATACGTTCGATAATATAATGCGTTTAGCTGGGTTGACTAATTTTCGTATCAGTATCTCGATGTTATCGATGGATATGGCCGACTGCTTGTTAATGATGTCATTAGTAATCTGTTGGTTTTTGAGGAAAACACAAAACCTGTTATTGGATATACGTGACACGGAGATTATGTTGTATGCGTCAGTAATTTTACTGAGTGCAATTATATATTGTATTTGTTTAATTCCGTCTATTGAATTCATTACGATCGCTTGGTTCATTTTTGGAGTGAGAGAGTAGGCTGTTGTTTCAGCGAAGCTTTTAACTTGAGAGTTGTTTACTGAATAATTTGAAGTTAGTTGAGTGTTGTTGATTTCATTAGAGGTGTGATTGTCTTGAGTTGAGGGGGTTTTGGGGGAGTGGATTTTAGATGAATGCTTGGATGCTAATAATTTGTAATTAAGAGAGGGTTTATTGGAGTTTGAATTTAAATTGCCCGACGTTTTAGGCGTATTGGTGGACATTGCGAATAAACGCTATTGTTTATCGAAAATGTTTCTAATTAGGTAGACGGCTTATCGCACTTAATAAAAACATATTACCGATTTATCGTAGAGCAGAATAGGAATACTTCTATGAATACTTCTACTTCGTATGAGAATACAAATAACATTATCGAAATAAATATGGAAACAATTTTTGGTAGGTATTATCACGGACTAGGATATAAGATATACGATATCTTAGTCCGTGGGTATTATACTATTATCATAACTCATTGGTTTTATTTTAATAATAGACTATTATGGTACTAAATGTAATAAGTCTTACTAGTGTCTAGGATAGAAGACTTACAGTAAAATGTATACTACTAATAATAATTAATATCTTCTCTAGACTCTAACAAGCTTAGTATAATTTAAAGTAATAACTATAACTTATAAGTTTCTGCCAACAATGAAATATAATAATAATTTTAAGTTTTATGTTTGCACAGTGCTAAGCGTCTTGGTAAATGTCCGTACAAATCAAAATACTAGGGCAATTGATAAATTATGAATGTTATGACCAGGGCTAGGATTTATATGCAATAAAAAATTGTAAAATATGCATTTTATATACCAAAATATGCAAAAATATGCGTTTAATTTTTTATAAGATAAACACTAAAATATAGTTACAAAAAAAATATTTATTTATTAAAATACATCAACGATAGGCTGTTTGTCTTAAAATAATTTAACTAAGAAATAAAATAAAATGTATAATTCACATTAACTACGAGCGGGTTATATGAAATAAAATTTATAATTCATGAAAAAACCAAATTTTACGAAATATACTATAAAACATGCACTTTTTACATTCTTATAATCGAAATATGCAATAATATTCATTTTATTCAATATATGCAATAATATGCATTTTATTCAATATATGCAATAATATGCATTTTATCCGAAAAATATGTAAAGACATGCAAAATAAAAATACCACCATTTATCTCATCATGAGTTGATTCGTGGACATTACTGACAAATTCTATAATCACAAGTAGCAAAAAAAACCATGCTGTTGCATATAAATCCTAACCCTGGTTATGACATAAAAAAAAAATTAACTTTTTTTCAACTGAGTTAAGTTAATTTTATTTTCAATTTTAACTTTTAACTTAACTAGTTAAATTTTCTTTTTTTGTAAACTTTTAACTTAACTGAATGTAATTTAATTGAATTAATTTAACTTTCCACAGTTAATTATTTTCATTAACTTGCCTACCATTGCGTTATAGCAATATAAAAATTTACATCATAGGCTGTACTATATAATATTATGCGGGTATACACTATGCAGAAGTGTATATTGGATATTATTGTAATTATTTTTGACCACCAAATTAATTTTTCCAAATCAAATTATACATAAAAACCTTCCCCGTGACTCAACCGATACATTAGTGAAAGCCGTGAGGGATACATTATTGAAGTTTTAGTGGGATCTCTAATTTTTTCTAGTAATAAATATAGCCTATGTTACTCAGGGATAATGTAGCATTTTAATCGTGAAAGAATTTTTGAAATCGGTCCAGAAGTTTTTGAGTTTATTCGTTGCAAACAAGTATACAAATCTTTTCTCTTTTATTAATTATGTTAGTACCTATATGTAGGTAACTTATTAAAAAAAAAAAACCGTTTTTTATAAAGGGGCGAATGGACATAATAATTCAAAACGCTGAAATGTAAATATTTTGATGTGCCTATATCATATTTTATATTTATATTTATGTTGAGTGGGTTTCTGTAAAAACTGAGTGAGGACTATCGATTCAGTGAATATTTGTAGACAGTTCCATCGGATGAAAAATTGACTACAATGTGTAAGACTTTAAGTATTGTACACGTAACAAAATAATATATCATATTTTAATATAGGCTTCGGCAGTTCTCATTCGTACACACGGAAAATATTAACTTCATAGCGTATACGATTGTTGTAATATTCTACGTGTATAATACATTATTATATTAAACATTTACTAAAATAAAATATTATATTTTGACCTTGTATAACGAAATTGTAGGATAAGTGGGATATTAAACACAAACTCTTATGGTGGTTACAACAATTGCC
>NC_042495.1:110318500-110338959 GCF_005508785.2 Acyrthosiphon pisum
TATTATATAATATTATGCTGGTATACACTATACAGAAATGTATATTGGATATTATTGTAATTATTTTTGACCACCAAATTAATTTTTCCAAAACAAATTATACATAAACACCTTATATTATAAAAATAAAAATAAAAATCAAGGATTACGGAAACATTAAAACTATACTTAAATTTAAATTCGATCTACAATTAAAGTTTAAAATGAATATTTAATACAATTTAACTTGTATATTTATATTACGAATGTGGACCTCTCCTTCTCCTTTTAAATTACTAAATAATATTGATGTATATAATCTTAGTACCATTATTGTAAATTTGGTATTGTTGTTGTATAGATCATAATATGTATTATAATATGTGCGATGCACTTTAATATTGTTAAAAGGCTCAGCCGATCAAATCTTAAAAAATAAAATATATTATGAAATATAATGATAATGGTGGTATACAACAATTGCCGGTATCGAAAAATATGAAGATATTATTATGTAAACACACTAGGTAGGTATACAAAAACAATTTAACATGTGGTCCAAACCGCAAAAGAAAAATATAACCAGAACTTACGACTAAGTGCAATGAAAATATGTTTATTGTCCATAGAAGCCCCCCTCTCAATTTCGTGTACGCAGTACAAGACCATTTGTTCACTAGGTGGGGATTAATATTATTATATCTATATTGTTACGACGTGTTTCATTATATTTATTGCTATTTTATATACCTTCCTAGTATAATAGTATAATACTAAGTCTTGACTAGAAAACATATTATTTCATTCTCATATTTAACGGTGTGAAATATTATTCAGTTATTGTACAGCAGATTTGTACCAATAAAAATGGGTAAAAGTATTTATTATGTAATAGCTATATTTTTTATATTAAATGTTCTTGGTTGTGAATACTCTGATGGTAAGTATCTATTTATTTGTTTTTACTATACAGTATACATGATTTATAACAGATTCATATTAATTGATAATCATAGGTGTAAAATACAAGATTGTACTTTTAGTTCATATACTGTTATACTAAACAAATTAAAATCATATTTTATGACAAAATAAGATTTTCAGCAAAATTTAATTTTTAACGCAAGAACCCTATTGAATTTAATAGCAAGCATAGTATTATTATGATATTTTTTATTTTTTGTAGATTAAATTTGTATCGTCTACCTGATACTTCTTAGGATATCATAGTTTATAATTTTGCTAATGATTTGTCTAGCGTTTATGAAAAATTATGATTATTTCAATGTATATCTTAAACCTACCCAAATTTCTTTTCTCATCACTCCACACTTGTTAGATAGAGTTAGATAGAAGTAATTGAATCACATAAGTTCCAATCCCAGGCTCCAGTCCTGGTCCTGATTTAATACCAAATATATTCCTAAAAAAACTTTTACATACCTAACATTATATTAAATATAATAATTTTTATTAACCATTAATTATTTTAGATGAAGATTTGGAATATTTGGGTAAGTATTATTATATTTTACTTCACAATATATACCTATACATCATTGACGTGTATAAAGTGATTTCCGCTTTAATCATCTTTTCATCATTTTTCTACTGTAAAATAATAATTATTTATATACAAGTAAGTTGAACTATACGTATTTTCAGTGGTGTAGTCAAGGGCTCTGATTCATATCAAAACATTAAAACCACATAAAAATTATTATTACTATATTAAATTATTATTAAATTATTATAATTGAGTATTTTTTTGTTAATACTTGGATTCCCCCCCCTCTCATTTTAAACCCTAAAATTTTAATTTTAAGCAAAAATGAAAAATAAATTACTTATCTCTAGTTTTTAAAATAATTGAATCATTATAGTTGCAGTTATTGGTTGTAACATTTTTCAAACATATGCAACATACCTACATTATTTGTATAGTATTTTACTTTTATTTAAAGAGTTAGCATATTACCAATAATGAATCATAAGATATTATAGTTTATGATTTTGCTAATAATTTGTCTAGCGTTTATGAAAATTATGATTTCAATGTAAATCTTAAACTTGTACATAATCCACCCAAATATCTTTTCTCTTCACTCCACTTTTGTTAGATAGAGTTAGATAGAAGTAATTGAATCTATTAAGTTCACAATCCCAGGCTCCAGTCCTGGTCCTGATTAAATGATTTAATTCCAAATATATTCCTAAAAAAACTTTTACATACCTAACATTATACCTATTAAATATAATATTTTTTATTAACCATTAATTATTTTAAAACCAGAGGATAGAGAAATTGAGTAAGTATAATTTATATTTTACTTCACAACATATACCTATATATCATTGACGTGTATAAAGTGATTTCCGCTTTAATCATCATTTCATCATTTTTCTACTGTAAAATAATAATTATTTATATACAAGTAAGTTGAACTTTACGTATTTTCAGTGGTGTAGTCAAGGGCTCTGATTCATATCAAAACATTAACACCGCATAAAAATTATTATTACTATATTAAATTATTATTAAATTCTTAAAATTGAGTATTTTTTTGTTAATACTTGGAATTCCCCCCCCCCACTCATTTAAAACCCAAAAAATTTTAATTTTAAGCAAAAATGAAAAATAAATAACTTATCTCTAGTTTTTAAAATAATTGAATCATTATAGTTGCAGTTATTGGTTGTAACATTTTTCAAACATATGTAACATACCTACATTATTTGTACATTATTTTACTTTTATTTAAAGAGTTCGAATATTACCAATATTGAATCATAAGATATTATAGTTTATGATTTTGCTAATGATTTGTCTAGCGTTTATGAAAATTATGATTTCAATGTAAATCATAAACTTGTACACAATCCACCCAAATTTCTTTTCTCTTCACTCCACTCTTGTTAGATATAGTTAGATAGAAGTAATTGAATCTATTAAGTTCACAATCCCAGGCTCCAGTCCTGGTCCTGATTTAATTCCAAATATATTCCTAAAAAAACTTTTACATACCTAACATTATATTAAATATAATATTTTTTATTAACCATTAATTATTTTGGTTGAAGATGTGACATGTTTGGGTAAGTATTATTATATTTTACTTCACAACATATACCTATATACATCATTAACGTGTATAAAGCGATTTCCGCTTTAATCATCATTTCATCATTTTGCTACTGTAAAATAATAATTATTTATATACAAGTAAGTTGAACTATACGTATTTTCAGTGGTGTAGTCAAGGGCTCTGATTCATATCAAAACATTAAAACCGCATAAAAATTATTATTACTATATTAAAATATTATTAAATTATTAGAATTGAGTATTTTTTTGTTAATACTCGGATTTCCCCCCCCCTCTCATTTAAAACCCTGAAAATTTTAATTTTAAGCAAAAATGAAAAATAAATTACGTATCGCTAGTTTTTAAAATAATTGAATCATTATAGTTGCAGTTATTGGTTGTAACATTTTTCAAACATATGTAAAATACCTACATTATTTGTACAGTATTTTACTTTTATTTAAAGAGTTAGCATATTACCAATAATGAATCATTAAATAAGGTGGATAGTAGGGAACCGCTCTGAAATGTAAGAAAATAGAACCTGTCGAAAAGTGCTTTAGCGTAAAAATTCCACTTTATTCTAATTTTATTAATTTTGTTTTAAACCAATTATTCAGATAAAGTATATTGGAAATTTTTAATTTTGACTTTCTAAAAGTTTCAACTACCTACATGCACTTACCAGAAAAGATATTGTAGGTGAAAATCAAATGTATTTTCTACTTCCGATTCAATATGTGTACCTTCACATTCACAAAAAAATCATTGAAAAATCAACACATTTTTTGCTCTACATAGAATTAAAAATCCGTTTTACAGATTCAATCAGACAGTACCTATACATAATCATTATGAGCACAATGATATTACAATAAATGGCTCTCACTGGATATTTATTATTTGTATAAGTAGGTTAGGGTGGTTAGGCAATTTAATGAAAACCAATAACTCAATTAAGTTAAGATCTATATTCGATAAATTAGAAGTTACCTAACAGTTAACAAATCACAATTTTAACTCGATAAGTTAAAAGTTAATATGGAAAATAATAATAACTTTACTAATCAATTTAAAAAAGGTTTTTCTACTTTTTTTAATTGGTAAAGAGTGACTGTGTTCTTTCTAATTTCTAAATTATAATAAACATATCTACTAAACTTTTAACGTAATGTACAATATGTTATGTGGCCATATAGGTAGCTATTTTGTTTTACATGGATATAAAATATTTTAACTATACACACCTCAATTTAACAAATATTAGTTTAAGGTCATATAATATTATGCCTATCTTATGTCCTAAAATATATCTAATTACAAAATTATTTTATCAAGAAAATTATATTTCATTCCGATAATCCTATGAGACGAGCGAGTCGGATAAAATAATCATATCTAAATAAATAAATATTTGTAACTGAATACCTATATGTAAATATAATTACTTTAAATCTTTAGCGTAGGTATAATATATTAATATGTATACCAGTATACCTATTACTAATTTTACTTTTACACAAATTTAATTTGATAGCTGTATAATGTCAACATTAAATACACAATATATTTATAGTACCTAAACCAGTTGATAGCTTTAAAAATATTATAAATATTCGTTGTTATTTGAAACATCGTATCATTACAGAAGAGTTCGTAAATGAAGGACTCGTGTACATAGATGGAAATGGTGAGAATGAAATTGATATCTTTGAAAATAAAACTATTTTTTTAATTAGAATGTTATTTACCTAATTAGTTTTTATTTTTAATAGTATGTTATGCATTGTTTATAACTTATAATCTTATAATATAGTCTATAGGTACTAATTTTGTGTACTTAAAACATATTATATTTAATTTAGAACGAAAAACTTCTAAGTGAAAAAATTATTTAACAACTACAAGGTTCTATCTGAAGATCTTCTTGGTTCATATCCACGGAAGCTTTTTATATTTTAGTTTTTTTTTGCGTAAAGTTTTGATTAAAAAAAAAAAAAAAACAAACAGGTATCAATTGTCAACGCAGAACAACTTTGTAAATTTTTAAATGTGCCAATCATTCAAAATAATTCATTAAAAAAAAAGATAATACAGTAGGTATGTGGAAAATAGTTTAAAATGGTTCTCCCAAACATTTTTATATTTTGGTTTATCCTCTTTTCGTTCTGGGCCCACGAACTTTGTTAGTTGAAAACCAACAATATTAGCAGAATGCGAAAATCACATCATGAATTTATCGGATAATAACTTTTATTGGCTCAAGTTAATGTAACTGGCCCCGAAAAAATAGATGAGCAATTTATATTTATGCTAAATTTTATCGTATTTTTCCTTATTTCCTTTGGCCAATATCGTTTTTACCTTCTAAAGTAAACAGTAGTAGACACATAGACTTAATATAATATTAGGTGCATACTTCAATTTCTCTCAACTTGATGGATCATATGAATACCTTGCAATGGGCTGAAATCGGGAATTTTTACAATAATTTAAGTAAATATTATATATTTATAATTTAGGAAATTGGTGTAATAATAGCGGTTGGAAAGAAACATTCAAACAGGCCTGTAAGTATACATTCATTATTTATAATTGTTAAGTTCGTCTCACAGTTGGTATTATTAATGGCTGTGGTAAAACATAATTTGGTTCATTGATTTGTTTTGGTTTTACAAATATTTGAATATCACGTAACGGTAACATGAGTTACAGTCTTATGAGAAATACTTTTGAAAAAGTATTAACATACTAATACTAGTATTCGAATAATAAAGTATTAAAAATACTTTTAAAATACTATTATAAAAATGTATTTTACGAATACTTACAAAGTATTTGAATACAAAATTTTAAATTTTAAATAATGTTATTACCTACATTTACTATACAAAAACATAATATTAGTTTTCAACAAAAACAATATTATTATTATTGTTGTCAATTTTTTGTGAAAAATAATAAATGAAAATTAATAAGACGTATTAATGGTTTTTTAATACAAGTATTTAAATTTTGTTAAAAATACTTTTAAAAAGTATTCAAAATACTTAAAAAAATACATTAAAAAAATTGTATTTAGAATACCATATAAATACTTCAAAAAGTATTTAAATACAAGTATTCAATTACTTGTATTCGAATACTTTACAAGACTCATGAATCATAGGTTAGTTATTGGCCACTCTGGTAAAATTAAAAATATACAACGCTCAAGAGATGGCATTGTGCGCCATATGCCGTTGCCGTCAGCCTATAATATATTACTATTTACAAAGTATTTTTGACAAGCCTGTGCAGAAACGAATAAAAAGTTAAACTCAAGTTAATTTTAACTTAATTTTTTACAATTTAATATTCATTAACTTACTTTTTAACTAAACAAAATTATTATTGACGATACATATTGCATAAACATTTACTTTTTATTATTTTATTATTATAATATTAAAACCAATTACTGGATATTAATTTATTAAAAAAGAAATCATAAATAACTTATCTTAAGCTAATAAGTTAATTGTATGTTTCCATGTAACTTTTCACTGGACTGATATCATTGTGATTTAAGTAATTAGTTTTACTATTAAGAATTATCACAACTGTAGGTTAATCTAATTTTTGCCAAAAATATTAGATGCATTTTAAAATGTCATTGTGTGTATAAAATATAATTATTTACTCTAAAAGTTTTATATACCCACGAAGATTATTTTGTAATAACAACAAAATAACTAAAATCGTTATTCTTCAGGTTTTAAACATGCAATTTCACCAAAATTTGAACTTATAATGTCTGTGAAAAATAACCGTGTTCATTTATTTTTTAGATTTTTTAGAAATATTATTAACTATTTATGAGAATCCTTGTTTGCATTTTCAATCTTTAGCTATAAAAGGAGAACATATTTTTATGAACTTTTAACTATTAAATAATTTGTAAATTTTCAATTTAGTAAATGTCGTCAATATTTAAACTTTAAAAGCTTAGATATACAAAAAAGTCGTATACGAGTATACTTTTAAATCTCATTATTTCTCAACTGCTATTATATAACTACTTCGGAGGAACCTTAATTGTATCATATCATGTATATGTACTTATATCATGGACATACAAAGCAATTTTTGAATAAATATCAGCCAGCAAAATAATTTGCAAAATGTCGAGATTATGAAAAATTTCATAAAAAATCGAATTTTAAATGAGTTTAAAAAATTGTACCTATATATTTTTAATATTTTTAGTGCTATTATATAAACTTTGTATTCAATTTTCAAGCTTTTTGACCTAACAAGCACAATTTTATTGACATTCATATATTATAAAATAAAAAGTAAAAATAAAGTCAAATTTCAAATGTACAAATAACTCAAAACGAGGCAAAACGTTTTGAAAATTTTATCATGTATAGAAAATGATAATATAAACATCTGATGGAAATTTCAAGTACCTAAGATTTATAGTTTATGAATTACGAAAAAATAAGAAAGTCATTGTATGTGAGAATATATTAATGTGAATATGCAATATCCAACATCAAACGCTCGAATCTAATTTTTCTGGTTAGCTTTTTTTTTTTTTGCTAAATGTCGAAAAATTTAAGAGACATCTTGTACGAGAATTTCAATCTTAGGTATAAATAGAAACATTTTTATGAATTATAAATTCGAAATAATTTGCCAATTTCCATGATTTAATTAATTTTTTAAAAATTTTGACTTCAGTCGCTCATAAAAAAATATTGTGGATTTACGCTTAACTTTTTTTTTTAATTTCCACTAACATCAACTTATGTGAAACGTCGCATTACATTTTCAAGTTTTGAAATTTAAATTTTTTTAGTTTTTATTCTATAAATGTCTATAAAATATTATTCGTTGGGTCCAAAACCTTGAAAACTAAATACAAAGTTCCTAAAAAAATATTGATATAAAAGCAGTTGAAAAAAAATAAGTACATTGGTGCGGTTTTTTTATGAGCATATAAAGTTAAAAGTCATCAACATTTTAAAAAAATTGGAAATATTTTTCGGTTAGAAATTCATAAAAGATTTTCCTTTCATTGGTAACATTAGAAATATTGATATTTATTTATTAAAAAAAAAAATCATAAATAACTTATCTTAAGCTAATAAGTTAATTGTATGTTTCCATGTAACTTTTCACTGGACTGATTTAAAAAATTAGGACGACTATTAACTTTAAACTTTTCAATATTTTTCTATCAACTTAACTTAACTCAGTTAAAAATTATCATTAACTTTCCCGGGTTTGACATTTTATGATATCATTGTGATTAAAGTAATAAGTTAGAAATTCATAAAAGTTCTTCTTTTCATTGGTAACATTAGAAATATTGATAGAAGATTCCCCATAAATGTTCCTACGTTAAACAAAAAAAAGCTTACCGAAAAGTAACATTATTTTTTTTGAGTGTTAAAACTTTAACGATATTAGATTTTCATTGGTAAATTCACGAATTTTCATTCATAAATTGTTGATATCTTGTTGTACTAATTCAAGTACTAATAACCATAGACACTTGAAATTTTCATAATTTGTAAAAATAACTACTGGCCATAAGTACATGGTAATATTTTCAAACAATTTTGACTCTTTTCGAGCTTTTTATAGTCATAACACATCTTTTAAATGTTTTAAATTATTTTTCAGTTAGAAATTCATGAGAGTTATTATTTTTATAGCTAAGATTAATCACAATTAAACCCTTTAGTCCAACTCGGCAATCGCTCAAACAGAGATTTTGAGTTTTACGATAGACATTTTTGTTTATAAATGGTTATTAGAGAAATGATTGGTTGATTGCCGTTGGTTAATGGGGCAGATCAGGTACAAGCATGCATTAAATTGAATTTTCGCGAATTGTCTTCCATAGTTAGGTTAGGCACTTATAGCCGCTCATCGGTGTATTCGCAATCTACGTAGTTGGATTGCCTACCAAGGTGGTTGAGTTGCATTTACTGCAGCGAGTTACACCTAAAAGAAGTGGAACAATCACAATTTTTTGAGGATTTGTCATATTTTACGGGCAACGAAATTCACGGGATCAGCTAGTATTTTTTTATAAATAAGACTAAAATTAAAATTAAATTAAATTAAAGGTAAACGAATTGGAATTTTACCGTCTCCATTGAGTTTCGATTAAAAATGTACGGTGATAATACCGTCGCCAACGATATTATTATTGAATAACGGATATTTGAAATTATATTCTACGAGATAATCAACGGATAAAAATAAAAATAAAAAATGTTCAAGCTTTTTGACCTAACAAGCACAATTTTATTGACATTCATATATTATAAAATAATCTAATCAACGGATAAAAATAAAAATAAAAAATGAATATTGTTTGACGAATAAGAGTATAAGAAGTCACGGGCCTGCGTTTTATGATAAAAATAACACTTTATCAAACAACCCAATATTTTGATGTATTGATGTATAATGAATATATTATGCATATAATTTTTTTAATGTAATCCCCCCCCCCCGCATTGAAAATTACAACGACGTAAGTTTTGTATTATATAATATATAATATTATTTTATTCTTATTTTATTATTTGTATTGCATAGATGGTCAAGGATCGAATTGTAAGTAATTGATTAAAATATGTTCTATGATGATTATTGTTTAAAATATCGTGTATCGATCAAATAAATCTTTAAATATTTATTTATGTGCATTTATAATCCATATATACTTAATACTGTGCATATAAATAAAAAATATTACACTAATACTAATAACACTAATAGGTAAACTAATATATATTATTTCAGCTAAATATATGAAGGAATACTTTAAAACATCTACTGAAACATCTGACTGTCGTAAGTTTTTACAATTTCACAAATATAATTATAATATTTTTTTCTTCGATCAGTATCATAATTTACGTAAGACCATTGTATTAAGTAATTTCTAAGGTAACTGTAAGTAAAAAAAGTCAGATAAAGTACCTACATTTTTAATACAAAAATAAATATTTTTTAGTCACCTTGTCAAACTATAACAACTTGCCCCGCGGTGGGGTAAGTTGTTACAGCCAAGGGGCACATTGTTACGGTACCTACATATTTTGAATTAAAATTATTAAAAAAAAAAAATTAACAATGACAGTATCTATATACTCTTCTAAGGGAGATCAAATATTTTTTGTGCATCATAAATGAGGCGATTGGTGGGTCGAGAACCATGTTATCACGCTAACACCGAGCAAGCGTCGAGTGACGCGACGCATGGGACGCACTGGACATAAATCGGTGTTTTAATAACAATAACACATAATTAAACGGACTGTAACAACTTTCCCCATATGGTTTTTTTTTTCTTAAACAATTAATTTTTTGTCAAATAAAATAATACTATTTAATTATATTACTAGAATTTGGTGTAGTACTATATAATAAACAAATTTTGAGTATCGAAATAATCTTAGTTTCCATTGGGGTGGGTTGTAATTACAAAATAAAATCATGAAAAAAATTTACTTTTGATACAAAAAACAGAAAACTGAAAATTATTCTTGATACCGTTTATTTATATTGGATATTATCACAAAGCTTATGGGGGTTATGATAATAGAATTTGTTTCTTGAGTTTCCAGAGTGTTACCATAATTGGTTATCAAAATATCCCCAATGTAACAGCTTGCCCCTGTAATAACTAACCCCGCTCTCCCCTAATTATTAATAAAGTAGTTACAATACATAGATCTTGCATTTAATATAACATTTTAAAATTAATTAAAAAACGCACTAAGTTCCAATAACAGGTTCATTAAATATTATATTAAAAAATATAATAATATATATTTTTTAATAAAAAAATTAATTTAAATCAAACCGTTTTTATTTTTATTTTTTAGTTCCAAAATATAAACATCCAATACAATTTTGTTATATAAGCCATGATTATTAAAACATTGTTGTTAGAAATATAAAAAATAAAAAATTTTTTTTTATATAATATACTAATATTAATATACTATTATATACTTGCACTTTTAAAATTATGATGGTTTAATGTAAGCAATTTTGTCTTTATTAGGTAAAACGATTTTATATTTATGATTTATATAATCTTATTAGATATATAAATAACATTGTTTTATTTGATAAAGCATAATTTTTCTATATTATATTATGTATTGTGAATATTTATAATAATGTCTCACCATCATTATACCTTTATTTATTTTACAATTAATATGTGCACATGTGATAAACATTATTTATTCATTTAACGGGCGAGGCCCTTTTTGACATAATGTATATTAAAATTTAAAAGTAAATTATAAACGTAGATAAGTACATGTATAATCAAATATATCCAAAATTTAAATAAAGAAAAAAAATCGTCAACACGAGCCTTATTAATGCCGTGTGTCGGCAGTGTCGTATTACGATCGTTGATCGATTATTTTGTGTCTGATATGGGTAGCGTTCCATGGCAAACAAATTATATTTAATAAGTAATATTACGCCATTATAATATTTAATTATTAATATTATTTACATTTCCAAGTTGAAACAATTGTTTCGTTTTTATATACATTTACTTTAAAAATAGTGTCAAGCAAAGCTAGTATAATATATCATATAAATATAAACTGAGAATAAATTTTTAAATACCTTACAAATTTCATTTTTGTCTCTTCTCGTCAAATCCATCACAAAACACTCGGCAAATTCTTACACATGCACCTCGTTTCTTCTTCTAGCAATGGTAATTTTCGACAGCGGCATTCCATATCTTAGGATAGTTTTTTACCTCACCTATAAATAGTGTTTGAAAATTTCATGAAATTTAAAAAAATGAAATATTTCATGAAATATTTCAAAATGTGTAAATTATTTCAATTATTATTATTTTTGTAGTTTTGTCTTGTAAAATATTAAATAATTAATCTAAATAAATTAAATACCTCATTAGTCATTAATACACATTTTTTCTTAGTTTTAATGTAAAGTAATATAAAGATGTATTTTTTTTGCTGTACCTATTATTTGATGTAAAATATAAAATAAATAAGGAATAGATAGGTATATTGTATATGTACCATGTACGTGGTAACTTATATAGTTATATGTTAAAAATCAGATCAGAGTTTTCTTGATCGAGAATCCTTATGACATGTATTTGTATAAGTGTAAATAAAAAAAACATAATAAAAATAAAAATATAAAAATGGAGTATAAATTTTAAAAAAAACGCTTGGGTATAACGTTTATCATATATGTTATGTTATGAAGATCATTGTTTCTTATTAATGTTAACATGTATTATAATTATATAAAACAAAAAACATAATAAATATTAAAAAGAAACAGTAAAAGGAAACCAGTACTTAGGTATATATTATAAAGATCATAGTTTTCTTGCTAACGATTCACATGAAATAATATAAATTATAATTATAATTTATATATAATAAAAATATAAAACAAAATAATATTTAAAAAATAAAAATGAAATAATTAATAAAAATCCAATATTTCACAAAACATTGAAATATTTCATGAAATATTTCTCATACTTCAAACACTACCTATAAATAATTCAATGTCCAAATCCTCTTGATTTCCTGCCATTTGCGCGATTTACGAATTGAAAAACACGTTATAAAATAAAGTGTGCATACACTGACCAATATGATACAATAATTCACTAAGCGACCGCAAGTGACGGCGAGGTGACAATACACAAAAAAGTCGTTCCTATTAATGTCATTTTTTTCAACTGCTATTATATAACTACTTACGAAGAACCTTGTTAAATATATTTAAATTAAATATTCATAGCAAGAAATGTTTTGATGAATATCAGTCAAATAATTTGCAAAATTTCGAGATCATGAAGAATATCGTAAAAATTTGAAATTTAAATGATTATAAAAAAAAATTGCGCCTATATGTTTTTAATATTTTTCAGTGCTATCATATAAACTTTATATTCAATTTTGACCCAACGAATAGAATTGTATTGATATTTATAAATTACAGAATAGAGTAAATAAAAATATTCAAATTTCAAATTTCTATTTATAACTCAAAATGAGGCAATTTTTTTCGAAAATTTTATCATGTATAGAAAATGATAATATAAAGAAAATCGTTGTAAATGAGAATTTATTAAATTAAATATGCAATATCTAACATTAAACGTTCATAAAAATCTAATTTGACTTTCTGATAATTTTTTTTTTTTGTTAAATTTCGAAAAACTTGAGGGAAATCTTGTACAAAATTTTCAAAATCTTAGGTATAAATAGAAACATTTTTATGAATTTTAAATTCGAAATTATTTTCTAATTTTCGTGATTTGATGAATTTTTCAATAATGTTGACTTCAGTCGCTCATAAAAAATTATTGTGGATTTATGCTAAACTTTTTTTTTTAATATTCCCACTAACATCATTATAAAATAATATTTTAAAACAAAATCTAAAACAGTACATTACAAAATATTGGAAATTGGAATTGGAGTAGACCATATTATAAGAATGTAAAAAAGTATTTAGTATTCTAGAATATAAATACAAATAAAAAGTATTTTTTAAGTTTTTAAAATACATTGGTCAAAAAGTATTTAAAAAGTATTTGAAATGCAAAAAAAGTATTTAAATACAAGTATTCGAATACTTAACAAGACTGCCTTTAACAAATGTCCATATTAATATTTTACCAGTACCGATTACATACATACATGATCCGTTCCCAATTTTAACTTGAGTAGGATTTTCTAATTTTTCGTAATCTTAAAACCAATGATATTTTGGACACAATGATCTGATGCACCTGAGTCCAATATCCATTGTTCATCATATTTGATTGATACTAATGTTGACTCACTTATAAACGCGTTGTCGTCTTTATCCGACGATTTCATATTCATATTCTCTTGATTTCTGAGAAAGTTCCTGCATTCCCTCTTGATATGCCCAACTTTTCCACAGTAAAAACAAGGACCTACTTTTCTAGTATTACTTGGATTACCAAAATTATATTTACCCTTTTTATGACCACCATTTTTCCATTCAAATTTATTCTGAGACTTTTCAGTAAATGCACTTGATTTTTCAATATCAATATTGCAATCATTGCCTTTTTGTACCAAACGAGCCTCTTCTAATAATAGATCTATCGTCGACGACCTGTTAAATTGTTGACCGTTTTATTCACAGATTGCATCGAATCCCATGCGCTATTAAAATGCTGATAACTATTTGGTAAAGTCATTAAAATTTTTGTTATTAACATATTATCAGAAATATTTTCACCTGCTAACTTTAAATCGTTAGCTAATTTCTCTAATTTAGAAATATGTGCTGAAATGTTATCTGTAGGGATTTTTACATAGCTAAAAAACTTTTGTTGAAGTAAGTACAAATTTACCACAGATTTTTGTTCATAAACACTTAGTAGTTTTTCCCACGTTTGATATGCACTCACACAATTAATTAAATACTGCATTGGACCATTTTTTATTGAAGTTACTATTATCTTTTGACACTTACTGTCTGCTTTTGTCCATGCACTTGTTTGATTTTTATGCCGGTTTATTGCCTCTTCATCGGGTTCTTTATCCGAAAGTTTAGTTATCTTGACACCTGGTTTTGTCCATTCACCTGTACACAAACCACCTAACTCGTATGAGTTAATTATTACTGTCATCTGGAACTTCCACAATGGCCATCCTTCTGCGTTCGTCAACTTTGACATCCTGACCCAATCTTCCATGATTTGATCAATATATGAACTGCAAAAATGTACCTTAGTCTTTTAGTTCCCCGTTAGAACCTGACAATTTCCTTTTGGTGTCCTGTAATGATCACAGATGATGATCTGGTGATCTAATGATCTGGGCTCATAACCTGTTGAATGAGGATAATAATATGGATCGACAAAAGTGAACAAACAACACAATTAGTTACAATAATAATTATGATGAACGTTGCACTTGCAACATTGAACATATGCAATATGTTGTAACATTATGTAATATATTAATTATACTTTTGACAATTGTTTTACACAAAATAAAAATAATCAAACAACAGCTATGGACGTGGTAGTTAACAATATTAAATGATAATAATACGCACGATAGTTGTCCTCGCCGGCGACAAGTACGACAATATTAGAAATAATTATTTTCTTTTATTATAGACCTAATTATCTATAGATAGGAAATAATTACGGCACGGCATATTGTCCATGGCAGCGAGCTATCTATTTACAATCAATACTAATAATAATAAATAATGATAAATATTATAAATGACGTTTTTTCAGACCCACTATACACTGACTAATAATTCTCATAAGCAGTTTATTTAAATTATTTTTCCAAATGTACATGGGGCCTGGGATGCGATCGCATCCCTTGCCAGTCCGCCTCTGCATTCATCGTTCCTATAGACCTATAAGCTAATGGGCATCGTTCAGAGATAAAAGTCAGATGTACGTAGATGTATGATTCCCCAGCATTGATTCCAGGGAGGAGTGGAATGTGCACGTCCATTAGTTTATAACAGGGCTATGATCGTTCCACTCTAAAACATAAAATCTAAAACATAAACCTTGGTGATATATTATGTAAGTGAATTAAAACCACAAATTATTATACGTATTAATTCATCCATGGTCATTACCAAATATCATGGCAGATACCCATATACCACAGTATAATAATATGTCTGCGTGAATATATAGTTTCCTTCGTCATTTGTAAATAAGGTAATATATTTAAATAGATATTAAATATAATTAACAGTTGCTAGTACCTACCCTATTAAGTTGACAATTTTATCGCCATTTCGTTGAAATGTAAGTGTATAAAACATAGCTGGAATAGTTATGTCTAATGTTGTCGTTCTAGTATTTAAATACAAGTATACGAATACTGAACAATACTGTCTATTTTAGATTTTATTGTCCGTGTTAAAATATTTATTTATTTTTAAATTTAATCTAATTAAATAATTAATAATTAATTTCATGAAAGTATAAATTGGCTTTTTGGGTACTCTCCTCTTTACATATTTTAATGGCATTGAAAATGCCTCATTAATTTTCGACTGTAGAAAATGCGAATTATTACGCGTAATAATTAATAGAACATTAAAATAAAATGTGAATACGTATATTGTTATGTTCACCCTACCTATTGCGCTCGATCGTCGTATCGAAAAGTAACTCTACATAGCCAAGTGTAAAAAAAATCTTAAAGGTTTATCATAGGGGGTTGTTATATAAATATATTATGACTGTGTAGTGTTCATTGCACTATGATAAAGAATATTATTGAATTTAAGCTTTGTAATAGCTTATATTGTATTTCGTATTTTACGCATGTAATAAAAATTTCCGTCATTGTAAATTGATTAGTTTATCACCATACACATTTCACGTGGTCGTACTTTTACACTGTCTCAACACGGCGAGATGTTCGAGTTTTCCACCTTTTGTGTTTTCGGATTGCCGTTAGTCGTTAATTTATTTATTTAAAATGCAAGATGAAAAATAAAGAACTTTTTAGGAAATACACTCATGTTGTCTTATACTCTTATTGGGTGTCATTGAAAAGTGAAAAGGCGTAAAGCTGCGTATAATATCGCAAGTCAGGTGTCGTGTTAAAATTAGTGATAGTTGCGATTTGCGAACAGAAATCCTAAAGATTTACGATAAAAATGAATCGTTATTCGTTATTATTAATTAATATTATTATTTTACTTACCAAAGTAGATAATACGTCGTTCACAAAATTAATTTACAACGACAAATCATGTGGACTTGGAGTATTTCTAAAAAACAAAGCCAATGCGTGTGCACATTGCACTAAAACACATTTTTTCAGGTGTTCATCTCCTTTATACCAATTCATATATTTTGATGTCAACATAAAGCTAATTACGTTCCTAAATTTAGGAAAATATATATAATATATCATTGGGATATTTCATTATTAATTTAAGTAGTGTTTAATTTCTTATCCAGAAGCTTCTTCCTTCTCAACTGGTCACTTATAGTTATCCCCTACATGACTGCTCACCACTCTATTTACCAACCCTCTACTCATAATACGCTGTCGATCCCTTGGCACAATCACCTTCGTAATCAACATAATACATTTTATTCACGTTCAACTCGCACGATCGTGTCAAGCCACGATAAGTACACACTTCGCCGCTGACCGACACAGCCATCGAATGTATTTAAGTATCCGCAATGACTTATTGATATATATTAGGAAGACAAAAAATGAAAAATATGTTTATTAACGACTCCATGTAAATTGATTGAAACAAAAAGCAAAAATCCTTAATTATAGATTCATATAATTGAAAAACGTTTGTGGTTTTTAAAATTAAATGTAATAGTATTTATATTTTACAATCAGAAATCATGTTGTGCTGAAAAAACCAACAAATTTGCTGACCACAATACATAATAAATAAATAATTTATTATACTGCCGAACGGAAAAATTAATGATTTTTAGCACTCAATGGGTGTGTAATAATTTTATTTTCCTGAACACTATAATTTTTACAATCGCGTATTTGATTCGAAATTTCAGAGTGTAATCAAAGCACTTGCTATCGAATTTTTGAAAATTTAAGTTATCGTACGACACCGTACCAGGTCAAAATTGACATCTCACACAAACTTCATCCAATCGAGTACATTGATCGTATGAACCATACTTAAAATATGAAATACATGTTTTAATATTATATAGGTAACTTTTTTACTAGTTTACTACCAAACTATAGTAATTAATCCGGTACTTGAATAATAATCTTGTTTTTTATAACCAAGTTTACGTACTACGAATCTAGGTCAAAATATCCCTAATTAAAATTTCTAACTAAATAAAAATACAGAACATTATAAATGATATGTTATATACCTATTATAAAAAGATAAATTATGTTTGAAAATATTATTATTATTATATTATTTGAGTTTAATTATTAAAAAGGTGGGTAAGTGGATGTCGCTCTGCTGTACAGTAGGTTAGAAGTGGGTCACTGTATAATGGACAGTATTAAATTTGAATTCAATGATATAATATCACTGTATAAGAAAAACGATTCTGAGCGGAGACGGTATATCAGTCTATGTATTAGACATATAATATATACTTATCTATGGTATTAAAAAAAAATTGACCTATATAATAGGTACCTATAATAAATTCCAAATTAATCATATCATAATATCTATTAGGTACTTATAAGTTATAACGCGTTATACATCAACAAAAAACCGTGGTAAAATCATAGATATATAATAGTATACTTTAGAAGTTTCAAGTACCCACGAATAATATTATACAATCACAACAAAATAACTAAAATAGTTATCCTAGGTTTTTAATATGTAATTTCGTCCAAATTTGTACTTAAAATGACTATAAAAATAAACTGTGTAAATGTATTTTTTAAATTTTTTGGTAACAGAATTAATTACTTATGTGGAATCTTGTTTTAAATTTTTAATTCTTAGATACAAAAATTGAACATTTTATAAATTTTTAACTACAAAATAATTTTTCAAATTAAAATTTGATAAATTTTGTCAAAATTTGATCTTTAAATGCTTATAAAAAAAAATTGTGCCTATGTTTTTTTAATATTTTTCAACTGATATTGTAACAATATATCAGGAGCTTTGTATTAAATTTATACACTTTTTGGCCCAACAGATAAAACTTTATTGATATTTATAGAAAAAAAAACTAAAAAAATTGAAAACTGACCATGTCTGTACACAGCTCAAAAAGAATCAAATTATTTTCAAAATTTTATGGTGTATAGGAAATGCTAATATAAACATTCAGTAAAATTTTCATGTATCTGCAGTTATTCGTTTTTGAATTACAACAAAATAAGGAAATCGCTACATGAGAAATCGAGTGAATATCCAATGTTGTAAAAATTTGAATTTCAAACGATCATAAAAATTTAATTTGACTTTCTTATAGATATTTTTTGTTTGATAGAGGTAGATAATCTTATAAGGAATCTTGTATTACATTTTCATATCTTAGATTTAAAAAGAAAAATTTTTATGAATTTCTAACTCGAAATAATTTGCAAATTTTCGTGATTTTTCCATTTACCGTCTCCGCTCAGAATCGTTTTTCTTATACAGTGATATTATATCATTGAATTCAAATTTAATACTGTCCATTATACAGTGACCCACTTCTAACCTACTGTACAGCAGAGCGACATCCACTTACCCACCTTTTTTTTTGTTGATAATACATATTTTGAATTCTTTAGCACATATTTATGTACATACTTTTATTGCATAAATACATACTTTGGTTATATAAATACATATAAATCCGAGCCCTAATTATTATATTGTGCTACAAGCAAAACAGCTACCTAAATGAACATCTTCCATCACCTATATCTGGGCATTATTGTTTGTTAAATACTTTATAATTCACATAACAGTAAAATACAATGCTTCGCAAGTTGACTATTTTTAAAAATCAGTTACATAATATAAAGATATGCATAATATGCGATATTATAACCATTATTATACATTTTTTTAGTCATAGTAGGAGAAATAGACTTAAATTATAACTTACCAGTCTTGGTAAAATATAACACAAACAAATATAAATAATTCACAAACGCTGATATTTAGGATTACGTTTACGTAAATAGTCCCAAATATTGGGGTGTCTTCCTATTTGGCTTAGTAAGGTTCTATGAAACGTTTCCAAATAGTTGTTGGTTCGAAAGGCTGGCCTTCAAACGTAGAATGTAAATGAAAATTTATTTTTTGGAATTTAAAATGATTACCTATCCATATTTATTAAATATAAACTACCCAAAAACTTGCTGAACCTATTTGATCGAACCAAAAGCGTTGAATGTTACCAACTAAAAAATTATGAAGGCGTTCCGAAATATGATCTTATACTGGTTTAAATATTCAATTATAGCGTGAAACCCATATCACTCATAGTAAAACGACATTCCTGATGTATTTCTGCAGTACGATGAGGCAATGCTAAACCCTAAAAATGAATAATCATTAAAATTTGAAAGTATGAATTAGGTACATACATTTGAGTGCCTTAAACATAATAACTAGAATAAGATAACATTACCATACGCAGAACTCTATAAGCTTCAGGGTTATTTTGGAATAATAGGAATACACTATTCAAACTCCTTCGGCAGTATCGGATAACGGACTAGATAAAAAAATTATCATACCTAATTATAATTATTACAGAAAGCATGAGGACTTAACATGACATTACTTGACAGAAGTGGGACCAGCAACCACGAAGTTTACTTTCAGGAAAAATACTTTTAACGGCAGT
>NC_042495.1:110339009-110352565 GCF_005508785.2 Acyrthosiphon pisum
AAAAAAAACTGTGACTAACGATTTTTAATATTTTCATTTGCCTTTGAAACAATATATACTAGGAGCATTCTATTAAATGTTCAAGCTTTTTTATCCAACAAATAAAATTTTATTGATATTTTTAGAAAAAAAACTAAAAAAAAATGGAAAATGAAAATGTCCATAAAGAGCTCAAAATAAATCAAAATATTTTGAAAATGTTATGGTGTATAGAAAATGCTAAGATAAACATTCAGTCAAAATTTCATATATCTACGGTCATTTTTTTTAAGGTTACACCAAAAACCAAAATCGATTTTCTCGAAAACAGATTTTGCGTAAAAATTCCCGTTTTTCCTTAATTTTTCTTTTGTTTTTCACGGCGCTTTAATTTTACTTTTGACCCCCCAAAGTACCAACTAGATTCACTTTCCTATCAGAAAAGGTACTGTTGAAGAAAATCCAAGCACTTTTACTGTCCTAAAACGTGATGACAGACACAAAAATAAAAAAATAAATAAAAAATAAAAAAAAAAATAAAAAAACACACATCATTGTAAAATCAATACATTCATCGTTCCACTCAGAATCTAAAATGTCGATAATAGATTATTTAAAAAATAACAAATAATACATGATTTGTTATTAATCTTTTAAATTGTGTAATTGGCATTTGGCAATCATTAATGAAGGAAATATTTTGTTTTAATTGAGTTAACTAATTGTTTATATAATTATTAAAAATGTCTACGAATAATGTAAACTTTTCGATGTCTGCGGGCGTGTATACACGTCGTAACTTTTAATTAATCATATTCTATAATTAGATAACATTAAAAAAATACCATATATGATTTGTAAGGACTAGACAAATTCAAATGCGTTACAAAATTGAATTATCATTCTTAGATTATTTTTTTTTTTTTACTCATAATGGATACTACTAAAAAACAAAATAATAAAATATTGAAATATTTGTAGTATAATATATACTACAGGTATAATACAGGTATTGCATACGCCACTTACTTTAGTTTGGTTAGTCACCGCTGCATACATCATACGTCGTATTAATGACTTAATATTCATGGAATTTTATCAACAGGCTTTTTTAATTTTTTAGTTAAGAAATAAATATTTAAAAAATAAAAAAATTTAAAAATGTCACACTTTACCGGCCATCCGGGATAAGTGCAAAATTCGTCTTTTGATAGTTAATACTGTGGTTCTATATTCTATGTTAATACATTTTTTTTTATTTAATCAACCGGCTTCGAATATGACATAGGTACCTACACACCTAACGCACAGCTACTTGATGAGTAATGACGAACACCTATTATGTGACACATACAGTATCACTTATCACCTTTCTACTAATTACCTAGATGTCGATGTATTTAAGATCAATAAAAAAAAAACCAACATTATTTATTGTTAACGAAGCACATATCGCATTTCCCCCATTTATGCATGTCGTACTTTCCACGTACGTAATTTTGCACGAGGAAAGTGCCTAATCGGCCGATCCTCATTTACATCATACAATTAGCACAATTCATAAATTAAATAGTGAAATATGCATAAATTAATATTGAAATATCAAATTTGAAACGATTACGAAAGGATATGTGAAAACTACACCGCTAAAATAATATCGATTTCAAAAAATAAAATTTTAAAGCTCAGTACCTACTTACCTAGATTTTCAGATGTTAATAACTTCCGTTATCTTACAGTCTAATTTACATTATGCAACACTCGATTAGTGTGAAACTTCATAATTTTCATGAAATCAACTTTTAAATTGAAAATTGTATTTTTTATAACCCGAATAGACACTGGCCACGTTAGGCTCGTACCCCACCTGACCTTACTTAAATTGCGTGTGAATAGGTAATGGGTTGTAAGTAAACCATTTTACATCATTGTAAAATCTTTACATTCTTCGCTCCGTCATCGGTATCTATCTAATATATAAACCTCAGTGAATTCAAATTTGATAACTGTGACTACGAATATAATATTAGTTCATACATGGCCATTATATAGGTACCAAATATTGTGGTAGATGCCGCCCACCACACTGTATGGACACTGATAGTTAACCGACCTATTGGTAATTAATCTTCAAACATACACACATTTATTTTTACATACAAATTGATTGTAGTCAATTAGATATAAATTACGATTCACAGAGAAAGTACTCTGTCGATTTGACGTTTAATCGAAATTTCGGTGTAATTTAACTAATGTAAGTGTATATAAAACGTGGCTGAAATTGTCTATCATTGTCGGGATCAGTGTTTTTCCGTCGTAAAATATATTATATTATAATACCTTTCTATTTCATAATTCGTGTTAAAATTATATTATTATAATATCATGAAAGTATTGGGTACTCTCCTCACTATATTGGCATTAAAAATTCCAATGTTACGACTGGAGTAGAGATAATGTAATATAATATTTAATATTAGAATTACCATACGTTATTAATATTAAAAAGACGCCTGGACACTAAGTTGAACTTAATTAATACATCGTTTTAATATATTTCCATAACTTAATCAGCATACTTTAGCGGAGTCCGATGATTTTAAATGGACGCCTAACAATTTACTCGATGACTCTAATATATAGGAAAAATAAAACACTCCTGCAACAATCCATCAGATAAGTACTATTAATGTATATCCTATTTCAAACGATTTTATTGAATAAAATATTCAAAATCTATATAATATATATATATGATCCAAATACCACTCACTCACACCTCACACACTCAATCACTCACTCATTCGTCGTGAAATCTCAAAAACGTAACACCCATTACAGTGACTTTTTTAGACATCTAATGTACAGCATAGCGTTACCATCTTGCCTACTATTTTGCTTGTTTATATTTAACAACGATCATAAATATATTAAATATACAATTTTAAAAATAAAATTACTAAGTAATATATAATATCATGCATATAAAATTCAAATATATGTAAATTATATGTTATTGTTGTATAGCATGATTATTAAAGGTACAAAGTATAATTCATCGAGTTTGATCTTTTTGCCAGTCATGCATTCAGTCGGAAACATTAGTTTCTTCCATTTTGTGTTCATTCGATGTCATTGCGTCAGTTTCATCGATATTTTTACTCCGATAAACCACACTGAAGTAACCCAATAAAAACGTGTCGGCAAGCATAAGACCAGAGTATAGTAAAAATTCGTGTGCCTAAAACACAAACAAATGTGATATAATATTAAATTAACTATAAATATTCAATTATTAAAACAAAATAAATAATAAATACCTGGTTTTTAAACGCCAATGTTGAAATGATAATGACCAACAAATTTCCAAGTGCACCTGTCAATAAATTAATGGCGGCTAGTAACGACGTCATGCTTATTGGGGCCTATATTGAATAAGCGATAACAATATCATAGATCAATATAAAATATTTTATACATTTAAACTCTATTATTTAATATTTTTCACAGTATCCGAGTGTGATAGTATCATTATATATATTTTTATATTGTTAACCAAGGCTGGGCATTAACGAGTTAATAAGTTAAAAGTTAAGTTAATTTTAACTTATTAACTTAACATACTAGTTCGCTGTTTTAATTAACTTAACTTTAACTTAACTCATTGGGTTATATGTTAACTTAAAATCAACTTGTATTATTTTTAAAATTCCCAATTAAGTTAATCTTGAATTTTCGGGTTATCCATAAAATATTTTGATATATTAACGGTTTGTCGGTTTAATTAATTTATTTCGTAGAATATTAGAAAATATTATTAGATTAAAAAGATTTCTTTTCGTATTTATTTAATTATTTTTATGGATATGGCCATATGGGCTAATATAGTAATATGTTATATGAATTAAGTACTAATGAAAAAATTAAATAATAAATAATAATAGTATAATACAATGTGACATTTAGACCGTTGTCGCCACTATGACCGTATTATAAGATTTATCAATAGCTATACGAGCCCACGAAGTCACGTTTAATAATAGCGGGCTTATTATCATTATTATTAGCCATTAGGTCTCATTAGTTATTTCTTATTATTTTATATTTTATAATTTGTACGATTGTCGTTTATCATGAATTGTGACTATTTCTATGTATTTATTTATTATATTTAACATTTGTGTTATAATTGCATTACAAAAATACCTACCTACCTATAGTGATGTAAATGATGTAATATACATTTATGTATTCTTAGTTCATAGTTTTATTCCTCAGTTTCTCACTAGTTTGCTCAGTCGCTTACACTGCTGCAGTTTGTCAGTAATACGTTTTCAGTGTTTTCACTATTAGTTTAATTATTTACTTTCGAATTGTAAATGTCAAACAGTAAAATTATACAGGCGATACAGCCATACAACAGGTTTTAAATTATATACATAATAATATATTATTATGCATCTATTATCATAAGTATAGGCTATATTACTATATTCAAGTGATTTTCGCTTATTTTAATATCTTTCCAATATATTTTTTTTTTAATTAACTTAATAATTGAAGTTAAATTAAGTTAACAAAATTTATTAACTTAACTTTAAAAATAATTGATGTATTAAAAAGTTTATTAACTTAACTTTAAATTTAATTGAACAAAAAATATTTAACTTAACTTAATTGAGTTAAAAAAAATCATTAACTTGCCCAGCCTTGTTTTTAACCATAAAGAATCTATATTAACCGAAATCGCTAAATCAAAAAAAAAAAAATCATACCTCAGTAAATGCGAATTTTATTACAGTAGCCATGAATGTGACGTCGGCTATACTCATGCACAAATATTGTGGAAGTTGCCATAATATGTGAATATAGTTTCCTTGGTCTTTGGTAAATAATCGTACATCCTATAAACATTTGATTCTTGTAGGTTAAATTGAACAAGTTGCTGGTATAATGTCCATAGTTGGAGCGGGCAACATAATTCCGTTGTAGAATACATTATATCTATTTTAGGTATTCGTGTTAATATTACATTATTTGTAAATATTTATAATTGTAATGGTATGAAAGTATTTTGTACTCACTTTCCTATCTTAATGACATTAAAGTTCATCCCACGAAACGATGATAGAGGGTATGAAGTAAACGAGTTGTGATCTACATTGTTCAATGTAATATTATCGTTGAAATCAAAAGTGTGATCGATCAAAATTCTAAAAAAAATATTTTGTTTCCAATTTTTAATATTGGAAATTTAAAACTGTTGTAGGATACAGACAACGTTAAGATACTTACCTTAAATTTGGGTTCCCAAACTTTTCTTTGACTAAACTGTAATGAATACCAACACGATTTAATGCAATCATATTTGGATTTAGTCGGGTCAAATGATTAGAAATCTCCTAAAAGGATTAGAAAACAATACGGTCGTTAAAATTGTTTTATTTCAAAATCTAACAAAAATGAATGATGAAATAAAAAACAAGAAAATACGATTCTACTAGTAAATAGTAATTGTGGCTTGTTTATACTTTTTCTCAAGGTATAAGATAATGTATCAAATATACTTAAAAAAAAAAAATTTCAACCTTTTCACCTCCGTAACTTAGAAATAGAAAAATGTTACAAATTAAATAGGGTGTAATATACTTGGAAATGTAAATGACACAACATAATTTCCGGTTAAATTCCAAATCCTAATTTAAAAGGAAAACAATATACTGAATTATCTGGTTTTTGATTGATGAGATTAACCATTTCGAATTGGTTAAATTTTATGAACCAGTTTAGAGTAATAGTTTAAGGAGTTTTACCCTCAAATAATATTATAAAATTGATTTACATTTATTTCTTATTACCTAAATAATATTTTATATTTTAAAGATTAGAAGTATTTACTTTTCCTTCGATTATTGTTAGAGTGGTATTGAACTCGTAGTTGTCTGACACAAAACTGCACTTTGATTCGAAACCTATTGTGATTCCGACGATCGCGACGTCTCCTGAGACATTCTTAGAAACGACTGAATGACTGACGTTGAACATATCAAGTGGACCGATTTGATGTTGTATGTGTAACGACTTTGATTTCACGAACACGTGGCAATCGAATCCGTTATAGAATATGTATATCCGTCCTTGGCCAGATGGTATCTCAGTTGTATTGCCCTTCAAAAAAACCAATCTGGAGAATGTAAACCAAAAAAATGTTATAGGTACGGCTGAACAGAACCCTTACAACTATTTTAAATTGCAGAAGGGCCGCGAACACAAATGCTATGACCGCCAGGACACTGCAAAAGGTGAGTATTTGTAAAGGTTTACGGATGCCTATCGCCGCAAACATCGGATACAAAACTTTGTCAAAGAGGACGAGCACGATTATTCCAAATAATGGTACTAACATCTGAATTTGATCTGGTTTGATTGTCCAGTTTAAGAAGTCCAGGCGACCATTCATCAGCGTGGCTTGTAATGTCCACATTGAACCCTATAAAAAACGGATGTCACGTTCAAGTTTTTAATTGACTCGTCGTTTTATACATCCTTAGTTAGGTGGACATTAGATAGGGTTTTTTTTGGCGGGGGGGTTTGTTAAAGTACAGTGGCTCACACTCGGCCGATTATTGTTACGAGTACATGGTCCATATAGATCTACCTATAAACAATTAAATTTGGTGGGGGGGGGGGGCAAAGTTATTGCCATTTCTGGTCGTCCCAGGCTCCGGAAACTCCAATCAATGTCCACCTATTCCTCTTACATTCATATAGTTATCTATATAATATATGTTGTACCGGTTGTTCGTACAGTGACCAAAAAATAGGATACGCTGTGAATACGCAAATCACATCTAGGATAGATCTTGTGTCTGATATCTCTGATTCTGTGAACTTTCCCTTTGCGTTATCTAACCAGTGGGTTTTGCATGGAGCAGCCGAAGTAATCTTCGTTCTCAGTGCGTACTTGAAATCCCAGATATAAAAATATACAACAAGAAAACGATGAGACTTCCGAAAGTATTTTTGGTCGTTTGAAGTACCAAGTAATTAAACGAAACTTACAAAAATACAACCGAATGTCCTGGTTAAGGTGTTATTTTCTGTTTTTTTCTTCACATACATGTTTTTTCCAGATAGGAGAATTACTGTAGCACGTAATACGGTATACTGCAGTTATATTGTAGGTACATATTATTATATAGTAGAAAAATGTATGTATTTAATATAGAAATTGTGTGATTGAGAATAATGTGTGATAACTATTATAAATATCAACTTGGTTTCAACAATGTATTTACCTAAGACAGTCAACATCATAAAGGTCAGAACACCGAAAGCCAGCGGAAAGCACGTGTCTCTCCCAAAACAATGTATGCTGTGTCTCAACTCGGGCATCAAACACGTCGAGATCAACGATCCAGTGTATATGGCCAACGTGAACATGGTAGCGAAGTGTTGTATATGTTTTTCTTGTTGAGTCAATTGAGATTGATCTCCACCGAATGCGAAAATGCACGGTTTTACTCCTCCCGTACCAACGAATATCAAAAATAACCCGAGGAAAGCAAGGATTCTAAGAAAGAAAAATGTGAAGGAAATATGTTGTAAAAGATAGATTATATAATAAATAAAATGTAACTATATGGTTGGCAAAATTTATAAATAATTTTGAATAAATGCATTTAGATTTTATCATAATTTAATTATAATGTACTAAATGTAAGACTGTAATTAGGTTTATATTAATATTTAAATCCGATTGGACTCGTTTTAACTACGTTTGGCTTCTTTATGTGATATTATTAAATTTCGAATTATGAATAAGCATATTTTAGCAAAATTATTTTAATATATTTTTTAATCGGCATTTTGCCATTTTATTCTTCTGGCGACTGCACTAGCTTTGGATCTTTGGGAAGAATTTAGAAACAATGGAATCGAAAACATTTTACCGGTAAGTAAAAATAAGTAAGTATTAATGTACATGTAATATCATAATAGGATACACAATCATGAATGGACAAAATTATGAATGATGAGCCAAATGATATAAATGTGACTTATGGGTTATATTTTAACGATAACCGATGATAATTTATTTATAATAGCATTTGGAAACAACAACAATCAAGTCAACACAACGCCAGGGCCTAACTCACAAATAATATTAATTTTGAACAGACTGATACATATTTTATATCTTACATGTGTTTTTATATTTTTAATTTTCATATCATTCGTTTTAATAGTTTTAAACTTCTATTCACCATAACTCGACCCACAACTACAAATAAAATAAATTAATATTATGATTTAAAATTTAGGATTTAGGTTGTCGTCATATATCTAATATTTTTTTAAACTATAAATTTGTAAAAAAAATAAAGAAGAACTACTGTTAACTAGCTAGGGGACCATTGCTGAGTAACATTCCGCAGGGACCAAGAGAGATGGTGTCCCTCGACCTTATCGGTCCACTACCCACAGGACAATTAGGAGCTAAATATATATTGGTCATGATGGATATTTTCTCCGAATATGTACAAGTATATCCTCTACGGAAAGCCAAGGCCGAAACTATAGTCAACAGAATCGAAAAACAATACATACCCCAGTGCGGAATTTTCACGAAGATTTTGACAGATAACGGTACCCAATTCCATACCAAAACATGGACGAAGAACATGACAAGACTAGGCATTAAAATTGTAAGAACTACTACCTACCATCCGGAAGGCAATCCCGTGGAACGGGCCAACCGCGAAATTGGAAGGATATTGAGGACATATTGCCACCAGAAACACACCAACTGGGTCAAATATCTAAAGAAAATCGAGTTTTGGATTAATAACACCACCCACACGACCACCGGATACACCCCCAGGGAATTAATGGGACAGCCCATGCAAACGTTGACGCTGAAAAAATTATTAATTTTCCAACGAATGTACCAGAGGAAGAGACAAAAGTGATAATTCAAATCGCCAGGGGACGGATGAAAAAGGCGGCACAGCAGCGAAACAAAAAACTGGACCAAGGGAAAAAGTTCATAGCATACCAAATGAACCAGCAAATACTGGTCAAGGAACACAGATTATCGTCAGCAGAAGATAAGGAAATCCGAAAGTTATTTCTACTCTATCGGGGACCGTATAGTATTAAAGAAGTGCGGAACAATAATACAATAGTAATAAAAGAAGGGAATGACCTGAACATATACAATGTAAAAAACGTCATACCTTACAAAAGTATGAACTAACATGATTAATATAATAATATAAAAAAAAAATAATAAAAAAATTTATATGTAAAAAAAGAAAAGAAAAAAAAATATATATATACTAATAATGTAAAAAAAAAAAAAATATAAATAATAATAATATATATCTATATAGCTAATAAGTTAATGTCTGTGTTTAATATGTGTTTGTGTTATGTGGCAGATAGTATGTGTAGGTGATGGAAAACAGGTTTTATTTTAAAAAAAAAAAAAAGAGAGAGAGAGAGAATTTTTTTTGTGTGTGTGTTGTTTATAGTTAGGATGAACAAGTATCGGCAGAGGATTGAAGAATTGTTTGGAGAAGAAAATTATAGTAAGGATGAGGAGACCATTAAAGAGCAACAAGGACTACGCACTAGGATGATAGAAATGTTTGGCAGTGACAGTGAACCAGAAAGGGAGGTCGAAAGTGGTGATGAAACAGATGTCAGCGACAATGACAACCACCATGAAGCCGACATAGTAGAACTTGCCTGCAGCGACATTTGCAGTGAACCTGATGAAGAACCCACCAGCATCCAAATAGGAAGAATCAATGCTGAGTCGATACAATATGAGGAACGAAGACATGCTAGAGAACTAGCGCAATTCCAGCGACAAGTAGCAGCCCGCATCAACAAGCAACGATATGATGAAGAGGTAAATCAATATGGAATGGAAGTGTTCCAACAAGCAGAAAGAATAATAAGAACAAAGGGATTAGTAGAGGCGACTATTGAATCAATATATTCAGGACCAATCATGACCAGGGCAGAACGCAGAGCTGCGGCAAAACGGGCATGGTACAAACGTAAAAAAAAATAGAATAAAATGAATATACCCGTCAAACAGATATAACCGGAATATCATACCAATAGTTTTTTTTTTTTTTTTATTATCTTCCCTCTTCAAGGAAAAAAACACAAAAAAAAAAGGGGACAATGTAACGGACACAAAGTGTACCGTTACTCGCATAGTGCCCCGGCCCAGACGGACACTAGAGCGCGCTGTGACAACATAGTAGTTTACGGACCTACGCTATAGGTATAGAACGACGCCACGATTACCGATAATTCTACACACACGGGGAGTCGGCAATATGTATATAAGGGAGCTAGGAGGTCTCCAGAAACACCTACCGTTCACTAGTCTTCACTAGTGTCTGGCTAATGCGAAGTGTTTCTTGGCCACCTTAGGGAAGGTTAGATTCACTGAGCATTCGGCCTAGATTAGTGGAGCCTATATTCGCCGCGCCGTAAGTTCCGCCGCCGCGCTCTCACGTTTTCGGCCACCCTACGAAGGGAAGGCTAAAACGTGTCGACACCGATACGCCGCCGTTGTAAGTACCGCCGCCGCGCTCACACGTTCTCGGCCACCCTACTTAGGGAAGGCTAGAACGCGTTGCCGCCGGAGACCGTTTACCGCCGCCGTAGTCAACGACGTAGCACCGCCACACGCCGTGTCCTTGGCCGCCGCCGTAGCCGCCGTAGACACTGCCGTCGCCGCCATATCACACCGTGTTCTTGGCCGCCCGGACGACGGGCAGGTTAGAACCCCGGTACGCCACGGTCGCCGCCCCACCAGTAACCGCCGGCAGCACAGTGTGCACAGTTACGGGTATATTGTTTACCACCGCCGCCGCCGCCACCGATATCAGTATAATTAGTGCGGGTCGCATAATCACCGACCGAGATTACATACAAATGCCGATACACACAATAAATCGAAGGAAGGTTCTGTGTATCATCCACTGTGAGTGTTAAACATATTAATGTCATTTATAACGTTCTTTTATATTATATCTAAATTATACTTAATCGATAATTACCGAACAATATCTCCTTTTGAATTGTATACGTGAATTATATTACCCCGTTATACCTTGTATGTTAAATTATTATATTAAATATTTATATGTTCATACCAAAATAAATATGAAGATGATTACCATATAAACTATGTGTTATCTGTTATTATAAATACTTGTAATAGGAATAGGTCTATATTCCAACCGTTACAAGAAATTACAGTGACAGGCTAGACAGATTTTTGCAGGATAACTATTTTACATTGCACAGGATAAATTGATTGCCGTAATTGTAAGAAATAGCAGTTCACGTAGACATCTATATGTGTTAAATTTGATTTTTTCACATATTTAATGACGAAACTATTTTTGAAAAAACTAGAGTACTAATATAATTTTTTATGCACATTTGCAACAAATTGTTTAGAAGAGCACTGATTTTGAGCATTAAAAAGAGTAGTCATATTATCTTCGTTCAACAATAGAGTAGTAGATACCTAGACTAAACGTGATTTAAATATTAAGCAATAATATTGAGTCTGAGATGCTTCGTGGTAGGTATAAAGAGTTGACGATTTACATGGGCAATTATTAATGTAATCGATGATTTCACGTCAAAAAAATTTAGTCGCCAAATGTTATAGATTATACGTAAATTACATTATTTCTTATTCATTTAATTGTCATATTGATATCCATAGTATAATTATTATTATAATTTTATATTTTATATTACAAACGAAGTTGAATTAAGTAGGTATCTATCTAAAAATGGGTGTTCATAATATATAAAATCTCAATTATATGATTTTTCCGTGTAATTTCGTATTGTTTATCTTAATCGATTTCATTTCGGAACATTATTAATGAGGTCACAGGTAAACCATATCAAAATACGAGTAAAATTAATAGGATAATCAATAAAGATAGTATTGTTATTGAATCTAAAGTTGATATTTGTAACGAACTTAATATTTTTTTTGTAAATGTGGCATCAAATTTAGGAATTGAACACTATAATAATTCTGATAAATTCTTAATTAATAATAATATTATTGAAGACAGTATTTTCTTGAAACAAATAGACGCTAATGAAATTGAAGCACTCCTTGCGAAAATTAAGAATCATACTTCTTTTTATGAAAACTGTGTGACAAATTATTTACTTAAAAATGTACGTAAATCTATCTCCTTACCGTTAGCAATTATTTTTAATAAATCATTATTAACTGGTACATATCCTTCGAACTTCAAAAAATGTACAGTTATACCTCTATTTAAATCGGGTGATAAATTATTATGTGGAAATTATCGACCGATCAATTTATCTCTAACTTTATCCAAAATATTTGAAAAATGTATCAAAGTCAGAATAGTAAACTTCCTTAATTCAAAATCTTTTTTTTCCAAAAAACAATTCGGTTTCCGAACCGGAACGTCGACTAATGACGCGTTATTTGAGGCTGATAGTTTTATACGGAAAAATATTGATAAAAACTATAAAGTATTAGGTATTTTCCTAGATGTTCATAAAGCTTTTGACCGTGTAAATCATGATATATTACTTGAGAAATTAGATAGGGCTGGTATAAGAGGAGTGGCAAATAACCTTTTAAAATCCTTTTTAAGTGGACGAACCCAAACTGTTAAAATTGATGATATTTTTAGTGAATCTTTAGAAATCTCTTGTGGGGTTCCTCAAGGTACTGTGTTAGGAACATTATTATTTATAATTTGTATTAATGATCTTTTGAATATAAAAATAAATATTAATATTGAATTATTTAGTTTTGCCGACGACACTGCCATTTTAGTATCTAATCCAACAGTAAATAATCTTTATTATGAAGCTAATAATATTTTAAATACCGTTTATGGGTGGTTTTGTAAGAATAAATTAAAATTGAATTTAACAAAATCTAAATTTATTAATTTTGATCTTTTTTCATCCAATAATTGTACAAATAAGAATTTAATAGTTCATTCATTAAACTGTATACCTAATTTCACTTCAACCTGTAGTTGTAATAGTATTAATCTTGAAAATGTATTAGAAATTAAGTATCTGGGATTAATTCTTGATTATAGGCTAAAATGGGATAGGCATATAAATTTTATAAATAACAATTTACGTAAATTCTTCTACATATTCAAAGATACTAAATATTTATTTAATAATTATTATAAAAGAATTATTTATTTAACCTTAGTACAATCTTTTTATTCATATGGTTTATCAATTTGGGGAGGAACCTATAATATTCATTTATCCAGATTAAAAGTTACTATAAATTGTCTTATTAAATTTTTATTTAATTTACCTGTTCAAACTAGCACCATCATTTTATATGAGTCTCTAAATTTAAAGAACTTCAATTTTATTTACAATTTCTCTGTTCTGATTGATCTTTATAAACACAAACATTTAATACCGATATTTGATCACGAATATAAAACTAGATTTCAACAAAATGTTAATATATGTTTACCAAATTGTACTAAAGTTTT
>NC_042495.1:110352615-110356414 GCF_005508785.2 Acyrthosiphon pisum
CTTACCTTAATTTGGGTTCCCAAACTTTTCTTTGACTAAACTGTCATGAATACCAACACGATTTAATGCAATCATATTTGGATTTAGTCGGGTCAAATGATAAGAAATCTCCTAAAAGGATTAGAAAACAATACGGTCGTTAAAATTGTTTTATTTCAAAATCTAACAAAAAAGAATGATGAAATAAAAAACAAGAAAATACGATTCTACTAGTTAATAGTAATTGTAGCTTGTTTATACTTTTTCTCAAGGTATAAGATAATGTATCAAATATACTTAAAAAAAAAATTTCAACCTTTTCACCTCCGTAACTTAGAAATAGAAAAATGTTACAAATTAAATATAGGGTGTAATATACTTGGAAATGTAAATGACACAACATAATTTCCGGTTAAATTCCAAATCCTAATTTAAAAGGAAAACAATATACTGAATTATCTGGTTTTTGATTGATGAGATTAACCATTTCGAATTGGTTAAATATTATGAACCAGTTTAGAGTAATAGTTTAAGGAGTTTTACCCTTAAATAATATTATAAAATTGATTTATATTTATTTCTTATTACCTAAATAATATTTTATATTTTAAAGATTAGAAGTATTTACTTTTCCTTCGATTATTGTTAGAGTGGTATTGAACTCGTAGTTGTCTGACACAAAACTGCACTTTGATTCGAAACCTATTGTGATTCCGACGACCGCGACGTCTCCTGAGACATTCTGAGAAACGACTGAATGACTGACGTTGAACATATCAAGTGGACCGATTTGATGTTGTATGTGTAACGACTTTGATTTCACGAACACGTGGCAATCGAATCCGTTATAGATGTATATCCGTCCTTGGCCAGATGGTATCTCAGTTGTATTGCCCTTCAAAAAAACCAATCTGGAGAATGTAAACCAAAAAAATGTTATAGGTACGGCTGAACAGAACCCTTACAACTATTTTAAATTGCAGAAGGGCCGCGAACACAAATGCTATGACCGCCAGGACACCGCAAAAGGTGAGTATTTGTAAAGGTTTACGGATGCCTATCGCCGCAAACATCGGATACAAAACTTTGTCAAAGAGGACGAGCACGATTATTCCAAATAATGGTACTAACATCTGGATTTGATCTGGTTTGATTGTCCAGTTTAAGAAGTCCAGGCGACCATTCATCAGCGTGGCTTGTAATGTCCACCTTGAACCCTATAAAAAACGGATGTCACTTTAAAGTTTTTAATTGACTCGTCGTTTTATTCATCCTTAGTTAGGTGGACACTAGATAGGGTTTTTTTGGCGGGGGGGGTTTGTTAAAGTAGAGTGGCTCACACTCGGCCGATTATTGTTACGAGTACATGGTCCATCCCAGACAGCAATTTTTTTTTTAAATATTATTATAACATTATAATCACGAATAATATAATTATAAAGTCATTATAATAATATTATAATATTATGATTACAAAATGCTGTCTGGGATAGATCTAGCTATAAACAATTAAATTTGGTGGGGGGGGGGGCAAAGTTATTGCCATTTCTGGTCGTCCCAGGCTCCGGAAACTCCAATCAATGTCCACCTATTCCTCTTACATTCATATAGTTATCTATATAATATATGTTCTACCGGTTGTTCGTACAGTGACCAAAAAATAGGATACGCTGTGAATACGCAAATCACATCTAGGATAGATCTTGTGTCTGATATCTCTGATTCTGTGAACTTTCCCTTTGCGTTATCTAACCAGTGGGTTTTGCATGGAGCAGCCGAAGTAATCTTCGTTCTCAGTGCGTACTTGAAATCCCAGATATAAAAATATACAACAAGAAAACGATGAGACTTCCGAAAGTATTTTTGGTCGTTTGAAGTAACACGTAATTAAACGAAACTTACAAAAATACAACCGAATGTCCTGGTTAAGATGTTATTTTCTGGTTTTTTCTTCACATACATGTTTTTTCCAGATAGGAGAATTACTGTAGCATGTAAAACGGTATACTGCAGTTATATTGTAGGTACATATTATTATATAGTAGAAAAATGTATGTATTTAATATAGAAATTGTGTGATTGAGAATAATGTGTGATAACTATTATAAATATCAACTTGGTTTCAACAATGTATTTACCTAAGGCAGTCAACATCATAAAGGTCAGAACACCGAAAGCCAGCGGAAAGCACGTGTCTCTCCCAAAACAATGTATGCTGTGTCTCAACTCGGGCATCAAACACGTCGAGATCAACGATCCAGTGTATATGGCCAACGTGAACATGGTAGCGAAGTGTTGTATATGTTTTTCTTGTTGAGGCAATTGAAATTGATCTCCACCGAATGCAAAAATGCACGGTTTTACTCCTCCCGTACCAACGAATATCAAAAATAACCCGAGGAAAGCAAGGATTCTAAAAAAGAAAAATGTGAAGGAAATATGTTGTAAAAGATAGATTATATAATAAATAAAATGTAACTATATGGTTGGCAAAATTTATAAATAATTTTGAATAAATACATTTAGATTTTATCATAATTTAATTATAATGTACTAAATGTAAGATTGTAATTAGGTTTATATTAATATTTAAATCCGATTGGACTCGTTTTAACTAAGTTCGGCTTCTTTATGTGATATTATTAAATTTCGAATTATGAATAAGCATATTTTAGATTTTTACAAATATTCAACTGGCAGTTGCTTAAAAAAAAAATAATTATTGAAGAATATATGAAGAATTGTATTAATGAAAAGTGCTAAAGGATAATTTCTTATGGTGAGGTGATTGTAAATAAGTACATAACACTTTACTATAGTAGTATAATAGATTGACTGAGTATAAATTGTTGATAAAGTCAAAGTTACGTGAATTGATGTACCTCATTCATGATATTCAGTATTTCAGTTGCATGGACTGGACACGTAGTCAAAGTTTAATTAAAAGCATCGATGGAAATATGGTGTAAATTGTATTTGAACCTTTTTACCTTTTTAACTAACCAATCATGACAAATACGTTCTACGTAAAAAAAATAAATATATTGCGTTTCGGAAATTAATCATATAAAATACTGCAAAATAATCTTTGATTTACTTTTGAACGTCGAGGCTGAACATATCTGCAATTGATGCGCTGGTGAGCACTACGCATCCCAAAACGTAGACAAATGACAAACAAGTTAATGCTCTAAAAAATAAATGTCACGAAAACCATCATTTTGAAACATTAGTTTTTTATAGAGATTAAATTTGAAACCAAATGTGCACAGCATACTTGAATTTTCCCCAATAAGAGTCTCCCAAGATCGCACATGGCACTGCCATGAAACACGCAAGAAATATGAAACTGTGATATATTATCGTTGACTCGTCACCATTGAACTGCAATATTCTTGTCAAGTATAAAATCAAAACGGCTAAACAGATTATTAATCTATTATGAAATTGGCAAAATTGTATATCTTTAACTATTTTTAAACCACTTTATCGACGACTCACTTTTGAATCCAAAGTAGGTAAATCGTTCACAAAATTCATTTACAACGACAAACCATGTGGACTTGGGGTATTTCTAAAAACAAAATATCTTTTTTTGTAAACGTAGATTCAATATTCTGTGGAGGAGTAGTTATAAATTGCGTAAAATATGATTTCATACATAATTATTATCATGCAGGGCCTAAAATAAATGAAACTTCGTACTACACTATTTTATAATTTCACATAATTTAATATGAGTTATCACTCTCTAAAAATAAAATATAAGTTAAATTTTTTTTTTTTTTATTTGAAAATTTAACATAACACCTGTCACCTG
>NC_042495.1:110358147-110398166 GCF_005508785.2 Acyrthosiphon pisum
AATCTTTTATTTCTTACCGAAAAATGTAGGTAGGTATTATTTCTATCAATAAAAATTTCGAAAAATAAAATATAAATCCATATTCACTTACATGTTACATAGGCACATATAGTTAAATATGTTATATTTGGAAATTTGGAAATTTGGAGTAGAAAATTCTGTAACTAAGATGAAATGTTGTATTGAAAAACTAGGAAATGGTTAAGGGGGGTGTGGGGGGACTGCGTTGAATAATTTTGCACTTGGAACGCAGTTTATAAATTGTTGGATTGAGCTCCTCTACTTAATAATTCCCAATTCGAGCACTGAATATAACCATAGATTAAAATTAAAATTCAAAACTAAAAAAAAATAAAAGTTAATAAAAACCAGTAACAAAGTCAAAATATAACACTAAAATAATCAATACACATTTTCATTTGTACTACACTATTCCGATTCGTACTACACTAATAGTGTCGTACTGCACACTATTTTAGGCCGTGTTATCATGTATACTGTTGAGGCTATATGAAACAGACTTTTATAATCTGTTAAGTCAAAAACTATCTATATTGAGCGAATATAATTAATTTTTCACTTATAAGCAGTGTTGAGTTCAGATATCAAAAATAACATTTAGATAAATATTAGATTTCTAGCTAAATTAATATTTAGATTACTATATGAACATAGAATAATCAATTTTTATCTAGATGTTTAAATTATAATAGTTGATTTTATTAATGCTTGACACGCTATTGGATTCATGGTTCAGTAATTTAGCAAATAAGGAAAGCTTATTTTGTATCAAAAATATATTAATGAATAAATATAAGTATAAAATATATATACTGAGCATACAGACATAGGTACAGTACCTACCAATTTTAATGTATGACAAGTACATCTACCCCAAAATCATGGTTGAATTAGGTACTAATTAGTAATTACTACTTTACAAATATTTTCTGGTTTAAAAAAAACTGGTTTATAGACTTTTTATATTACATTCAAACTATACAGAATTTCAAACCATTGGTGTCGGGTAGGTACACGGTGTTATAACTTGTATAAACTTGGAATAAACCGTATTCTGGTATCTGTATTGATAATAATTTATATACGATCGTAACGGCCAGACGGGTGCCTTACTGCTATTGTTATTATTAATTTGCTATCGAACATTAAATTATTGGTATTCAAAAATTGTGGTAACAGCATAGAATACAATATTATTTTGATTTGCCAGAAAACAGCATGAAAATGTTACTATTATTGAAAAGAAAAACACGTCCATTATACAACGAGATTTATCTAGATATTTATGTAGATTTCCGTAATTTAAATCTTAGATACCAATTAGATACTAATTTTTTTATTCATCTAGATAAGATGAGGTACTTAATTTGAATCTAGATCATTTATCTAGATAAATCAACACTGCTTATAAGAGAACACGATACACATTACGTGTGCACATTGCACTGGAACACATTTGTTCAGGTATTCATCTCCTTTATACCAACTCATATTTAATGTTGACATAAAGCTAACTGCGTTTCTCAATTTAGGAAAATATAGATATTATTGGGATGTTTCATTATTCATTTAAGTAGTGTTTAATTGCTTATTCAGAAGCCTCTTCCATCGCAACTGGTCACTTATAGTTATCCCCTACAACACTATCTTTGCCGACCCTCTACTAATAATACGCTATCGATCTCGGCTCAATCAGCCACGTTATAAACATAATACATTTTATTCACGTGCAATTCACACACGTGCATACATCTAGCCACGACCGAGAACACTTCGTCGCTGACCTACACAGCCATCGAGTTCATTTAAGTATTCAATAACGTATTGCTATTTATTAGTGTATAAGCTCGGGCGGTTGACTATTTATGAAAATAAAAATAATAATTATTAATTTGATAATCTAGTTTATATAATTTGACCCGTTGATGACCAAATATAACATCCACAAATATTCAAAATATTATAGTATTTTAAACTTTGAAGGCCTACAGTTATCCTGCGTTTGAACTTAGTTCCTAAACAGGTGTATATTTTATAAAATATTCGCAAAATGTTTTCTAAATAATTCTTTAAAAAATGTAATTGTATACAATATATTTATGTATATTTGAATATTTCTTTCAATAAACATATCAGTATTAAACTTTAATTTCAACAGGGAGTTTTTCTATGCAAACATAAATACATACTTTATACATTTGTAACGTGCTTAACTCGTTCTATTTGAAATGAAAGGTGTTTTGAAATAATTTACAATGATGATGGTATTATATTATACGAGTTTATTGTCCAATTAACTAATTTAATTTAAACTGTGTAGCTATAGCGAGTTGTGACTTTAAGCTTTAGTGACCGCTCTGATGGTGGCTGGTTGCTCGTCTGATGAACGCTTGTCCATCAGCGTATCTCGTAGGGTCAGTCCCTATCCCTCCTATAGTTTTGGACAACCGTACACGGGCGTCTTGCGGTTAGGCCAAGCGTGAGATTGTCACACGCTTTTGCACACGCCGGATGTCTAACATATATATTTATTATTATTGTGGATTTGTTCTGTTATTTTATATAACAGCACAATTTCTGCACGGGCATATTAAAAGTTATTTATATACGTATACTCCGTTCGCCGAGAGAAAACGCCTCTCGCGTCACCTACCCATAGCTCCCGGTGGGAGGACGTGACGACCAGGCATCTTGGAGGGGGAAATAGACTGTAGAGCCTTGGCGAGCGAACAGCCGTCAGTCCGCATGCGCAAAACCGGCGCGTTCTCTCGGCGAACAGAGGAAGTCATAATAAATGATATGCTATTGGCGCTCGTGGTCACGCGCTACTATTATTATCTACAGCGTGCTGTATACGCAGTGTCATCGCGTTACAACTACTACTGCAAACGCACTGTATACTACAGTGGTACCATTGACATTATTATTATTATTATTATTATTAATGTTAAGCGACCGTATTACAATAAGTTATATTTATATTTACGTGGCTATTACTTATACAGGTACTTAGATAGGTATAGTCACAGCTCGCTACACGCATTATGTAAACATTTACAAGGTTTAATTAAAAATAATATATTTAATAATATGTAGAATATGGATTTCCATATTTATCTGAAATAGAAAATACATGATTATACAAGCCTACCAAGTTTATACAACAGGTATGAAGTAGATTTACAATATTATATATTATACTACCTATAGTTTAAACATTCCTACATACTATCCTTATTATAAAGTGTTTTCCATTTACAATAATATGAACAATAAAATATATCAAATAAGAAAAGAAAAAAATACTACACATTTTACAAATATATACTATGGTGAAGATGATTAATATGTTGTACCTAAATAATTATAATATACAAAGTGTTTATAGATTATTTAAGTTACTTGGCATGAAAGCACAGTCAGGCCCGGCTCAAGCGGTAGGAGACATAGGCCCACGCCTAGGGCGGCACTTAAGCAGCACTTTAGTAAGAGGGCGGAATTTTCAAAATACTGTTAATATAATATTGTTAGGGGCGGCCAAATTTGATTTTGCCTAGTTCACTATTTTTGCTTGAGCCGGTCCTGAGCACAGTGCAAGGTTGGGTTACACAAATAAAATCGATAAGAAATAGTTTTTAAATTAATATTTCGTTTGATTGTACCTACACAAAAATATTGATTTGTTTCTTCATATTACAATATAATATCAATGTTATTTAAATTGTGAAATCTGACTCTAAAATCGACATCTGAAATCGGTGGAATTTACATGCACCCAATCTATATCTATATCTATATATTTTTTTTTTGTCAATTATATATCTAAAATTTACTGATATTAACTAAAAAATAAGAGTAAATCAAATATAGCAAGACAAAAAATGAATGATGTGTATATTAACGACTACATGTAAATTGATTGAAACAAAAAGCGAAAACCGTTAATTATCGTTTCATATATTTGAAAAAATGTTTGTGGTTTTTAAAATTAAATTAAATTATTATATTTTACAACTCACTGATTTTTCTTTTTGATCAGAATTCATGTTGTGCTGAAAAACCAACAAATTTGCTGACCACAATACTTAATAAATAAATAATGTATAATACTGGTGAACCGAAAAATTCAGATTCTTAGCACTCAATTTTTACAATCGCGAAGGTATTCAATTCGAAATTTCAGAGATTACACTCTGAAGCACTTGCTTTCCAATTTTTGAAAATTGAAGATATCGTGCGACACCGTACGAAGTCCAAATGGACATCTCACACAAACTTTCATCGAATCGAGTACATTCAATCATACTAAATCATACTAATCAATACATACAATCATACTAAAAATATGAAATACATGTTTTAATATTATACAACTTTTTTACTAGTTTACTACCAAACTATAGTAATTAATCCGGTACTCGAATAATAATCTTGTTTTTATAACCTATATGACATTGACTATAATATAGTCAATGATCATAAAATACATATTATGCATTTTATGAGGTGTGATAAAGAAATAAAAAAAAAATTATAATTTTTCTTGAAAAATCAAGGTAAATCAATCTTTGACTCTCTTATGGCACGTGTTAATTATTTCCAATTACTCCCAAACTTTACAAAACTCATTGTTATCACAATTTAAACAAATTTGGGGGATGTAATCTGAAAAAATCAAGAATCGAAAAATAAGGACCCCCCTAGAGTACCTATTGTATAGTGTGTACAGAAAATAAATGAAAAGTAGGTAGCAGTTATCATAATATTATATCAATTACAATATAATATTATATTCATATAGGTATAATTGTATAAATATATTATATTATTATAGATTTTAATACATAAAATTATAGACATTTTTTGTGTACTTTTTTGTATTATTCCGTGGTTCTATCGACTCCATTGGAATAAATGATAATTTTAATAACTATTATAAGTAGATAATAAGTAATAACTTATAAATCATGTAGACGTTTTTAAATTTGACATGCATTAATATTTGCATTTACATTTTTAATTGTAGACATTAGTTTTCGAACTGGCAGCGTTTATGGTCAGAAACTTTTTGTTCTCGATTCATGTAGATTTGGCTTATAACTTTACTAACCTCGACCGTTTAAAGTTTAACTTAATTAATACATTATTTTTAATATTATCATAACTTAGTCAGCATGCTTTAGCGGAGTCCGAGGATACCTAACAATTTACTCGATGAGTCTAATATATATTTTGTAATACTACAGAATATTTAATCAAAGTACACAGTTGTAGTAAATCAAAAACTATAAATACCATAAATAATAATATGGGGAACTATCTACACTATACATAGGGAAAATAATACACTCCTGTAATAACCCATTAGGTACTATTAAAGTAGGTAGGTATATCCTATTTCAAACGATTTAATTGAATAAAATAATCAAAATCTATATAATATATATTATATATTTATATCTAATATATAAAATTCTTGTGTCACAGTTTTCGTTGCCATACTCCTCCGAAACGGCTCGACAGATTTTGGTGAAATTTTTTGTGCATATTCAGTAGGTATGAGAATCGGCTAACATCTATTTTTCATACCCCTAAGTGATAAGGGTTGTCCAGGAAAAAATAATAGAAGTGCTCAAACAGGGATTTTGATAATTTACGGTAGAAATATTTGTTTATAAATGGTTTCTATTGGTTATATATATAAAAAAATAATAATAGTGTAGTATATATTGGTTAATCTGGCATGTTTGTTGATTAATATTATTATTTGTATCAATATATATGCCTGAGAATCGGCTATTACCTATCTAAGTTTGTATGCTGTGCTATAAGTAATTCCGAAGTTACGGCCTCTTAAGTGCACAATATTAATCACACAGTAGTGTATCGTTGACACGTAGCGACATACACTCTATGTGGTTATTTTTTATTATTTGTTTTATATATAAATGAATGTTTGTGGGTAGATTAGACCACTGGGAAGAAGATAGGCTTATTTAAAAAGGGTTAAATTTGGTTTTTTTTACTCATCGGATTTTAGTACGGTTAGGTTAGGTTTTTGTATTAATTGATTATATTAATCCATCGTAGGTGGAATTAAGTAAAAACGACAAACTTAGTATGACTTTGATATTTTAGAGTTAAACCATACACTTACGTACAAACAGCACAGAGTCCGCGATCTACCGCAGGTAGATTGCCTACCTGTTAATGTACCTACTGCTGTGAATCAGAATTTTTATCCTGGGCAACAGAAAAGTTAAGATAAATCTAGAACATCACACACCGAATATTAAATAACGCATTGAACAAAGTTTGAGTCGACATATACAGTTTGTACATTTAACGGGTAACGAAGTGCACGGGATCAGCTAGTATTATATATAATTCAAATACCACTCACTCACGTCTCACACACTCACTCACTCATTCGTTGTGAAATCTCAAAAACGTAACACCCATTACAGTTACTTTTTTAGACATCTAATATGTACAGCAGACACTTGCCCACTATTTTGCTTGATTATATTAACAACGATCATAAATATATTGAAAGATTAAATTTTAAATAAAAAATAACTAAGTAAATATAATATAATGGATAGAAGATTCCAATATACGTAAATGATAGATGTGTTATTATTATATAACATAATTATTAGAGTTACAAATTATAATTATTCTTCGAGCCTGGTCTTGTTTCCAGTTAATGAAACAACATTCAGTCGGAAACAGTAGTTTCTTCCATTTCATGTTCGTTCAATGTCATCGAGTCAGTTTTATCGGTATTTTTACTCCTATAAACCACACTGAAGTAACCTAATAATAACGTGTCCGCAAACATAAGACCAGAGTAAAGTAGAAATTCGTGTGCCTAAATCACAAAAAAAAAGTAATGTAATATTAAATATACTATAAACATTTAATTATTGAAAAAAAAAAAAATGAATAGATACTTGATTTTTAAATGATATCGTTGAAATGATAACGACCAACAAATTTCCAAGTGCCAATGTCAACATACTAATAGCGGCTATGAACGACTTCATGCTTATTGGGGCCTATAGTGAAACATTTCATAATATCAATTACAATATTATTAATAAATTACAAACGAATTTTAAGTTATGATTTATATAAATGTTAAGCATTTAAACTCTATTATTTAATGTTTTTCAAGTATTCGAATTATAAAAAAGAAAAAAGGGTAAAATGTTAAGGCATGGCAATTAAATATATCAAAAATCTTTTCATAAATATAATATAAATTATTATATTATATTGTATAAAAAAATTATATAAATATAATATTTAAATATATGAATCTTACTAAATAATACATTATCAACAAAAATATTATGTTTCCTTAATAATAAATAAAAAAAAAACCATAAGGCATCTATTTTAACCAAAATCATTAGATTAAAAAAAAAAATCATACCTCAGTAAATGAGAATTTTATTATGGTGACCATAAATATGATGTCGGCTATACTCATGCACAAATATTGCGGAAGCTGCCACAAAATGTGAATATAGTTTCCTTCGTCTTTGGTAAATAATCGTACATCCTATATATATATATTTATTTTTCTTTGTTAGTTTATAGTTATATTACACTTCCTACATTTTCTTTTAGTTCATAAGATATTAATTAAAATCCGCAGGTCATGTATCCTATAATGTTACCATTTTATCGCCATTTCGTTGTAAAGTAAGTGTATAAAATGTCGCTGGTATTATGTCCATGGTTGGCGTGGGCACCATTTTTCCATTGTAGAATACATTATATCTATTTTAGATTTGATTACACGTTTTAAGGTTATATTATATTGTAAACATTAATAATTGCAATTATATACAAAAATGAATTGGATATACTCACTTTCCGACTTTTATGGCATTAAAGTGCATCCCTCGAAACACAGACAGAGGGTACGAAGTAAACGAGTTGTGATCTGCACAAGTCAGTGTAATGTTATCGTCATAATCAAATGTATGATCGACCAAAACTCTAGAAAAAAAACATTTGGTGTCTTTTTTTTAATGTAGAGACTATCGTATTACTACAGACAATGTTTAGATACTAACCTTAAATTTGGGTTTCCAAACTTTTCTTTGACTAAACTGTCATGAATACCAATACGATTTAATGCAATTGTGTTTGCATTTAGCCGGGCCAAGTGATACGAAATCTCCTAAAAGAATTTAAAAAATAACGAGATCATAAAAGTTGTTTGATTTTAACATTTCACGATAGATGATATTGAAATAGAAAACAAGAAAATGCTATGCTATTACTAACTTAAGCTTGTTTCTTTATCTATATATGTATAATTATGTATTGAATATAATTTTCAAAATAGTTGTGATTTTCTTTTATCACTTAAAAATAGGAAAAATGTGCTAGTAGTATTCAATATTTAATAAATTATAAAATATATAATATTAGAAATATGCCTTACACATCAACAATGACGAGGTAAACTCAAACACTTAATAAAAAGGTAAGCAAAGTCACGTTTTTTTAGTTCTGAAGTAATCCACATTGAATCGGTCAAATTACATGAACCATGCAATTTATAATAAGTTATAGAAGTTTTACTTTCAAAATATTATGAAATTGAATCATATCAATTATTTCTTCTTAAATTATATTGTATATTTTACTAGCTGTCCACCCGGCGTTGCCTTTAGCCCTCATATTTATTTTAAGTTAACATTTCTTTATTCGAGGTCATTCACGTGACGATTTGTCCAAGCATTTACCACATTTGACTGAGTAGGTAACCAATGGCAACCGTTATTTATACCAGTATTAAAAATAATAATTTCTACTTATTATTTCTGATATCACTATTATAATTTGTAAGATATAACCAATGGCAACCATTTATAAGTAAAAATAGCTCCAAAACATTCATCGTGAATCTCAAAATTCATGCAAATACTTTCTTATAATCGGCACTTACATTAAACAATGGTGTCGAGTACTTTAATTATAAGTCTTTGCCTATATAATATAGTTTAGGCTCTACGTTGACTCCCTGTCAGTCAAGACAAAGCCACTTATATATTTATCTAGCGATTAAATTGAATTCTTTACTTTTCCTTCGATTATTGTTATAGTGGTATGGAACTCGTAGTTGTCTAATACAAAATTGCATTTTGGTCCGAAGCGTAATGTGATCCCGACGACCATGACATCTTCTGAGGAATTTTGAGACACAACTGCATGACTGACGTTGAACATTTCGAGTGGGCCGATTTGATTCTGTAGTTGTAACGATTTCGACTGTACGAACACGGGACAATCGAAACCATTGTAAATGTATAGCCGCCCTTCTCCGGATGGTATCTCAGTTGTGTTACCCTTTAAAAAATCAAAATAAACGAGTTTTGAAAAAAAATTGTACGTCCGAAAAAATAGTATTACAGCTATTTTAAACTGTAGTAGGGCTGCGAACACAAATGCTATGACCGCCAGGGCACCGCACAAGGTTAGCTTTTGTAATGGTTTCCGGAGTCCTATCGCTGCAAACATCGGATACAGAACGGCGTCAAAAAGGACGAGTACAATTACTCCAAATAACGGTACTAGCATCTGGATTTGATCTGGTTTGATTGTCCAGTTTAAGAAGTCCACGCGACCGTTCATCAGCAGAGCTTGTAACGTCCACCTTGAACCCTATACCACGTAAGAGGGTTAAATTTATCTGTCTTATACATCCTTTCATAGGTGGACACTATAGATTGATTTTTTTTTTTTTCGAGAAGGGAGGTTTGTATTGGCTAAATAACGTCGTTCAGTGTTCACACCTCAATTACTATTATGACATGGACACATGGCCCATGGATGTACATACAATTACGTTTAGGTGGGGGAGGGATTGCAATTTCTGGGCAACTCACCCTCCAGAAGGCCGTATATCATTTGCGCATCATTTGTTTACCTGTGCCAAAATATCGTACATCGTTTGCGCATCGGCGGCAGATTATCGTTTGCGCATTGTCTGTTTACCTACACCATATTATCGTACATCATATGCGCATCAAAATTCTAAACAATAGAAGGGTATAAAAATAACTGTACACACATATAATATTATATAGATATTAAATAATTTAATAGAAATTAAATAATTTAATATACATAGGCACACGTTTTTGTTAAATAAGCATTTAAAGTTCAAATGTTGACCAAATTTATAAAAAGCTCAACAATTTGCAAATTATTTTGTAGTTAAAAATTTAATATTCAGTTGAATTAGGTACATTATATGGCCATAGTTATAGTAAAAAATATACATAATACATATAAAATATACGTAGTTTGAGTAAAAATTTTGTTCAGTTCAATTAGGAATATTACAGTCATAGTTATAATTATAATACAAATATAGGTACATATAATTTTAAAAAAGCTAAACGCTTTTGGGTATACACCTTTTTTCAGTTCTATTGTTAAATAATATTGATGCGCAAATAATGTACGACCTTTTAAACGATCGATGCGCAAACGATGTATAACCCAAAAATCGAACGATGCGCAACTGTCTTACAAAAAAGGTCACAAATAACAATAGTGATGCGCAAACGACAACCAGCGCTCCAGAAACCCCTCAACAGATGTCCACCTATGACTTTAATATTCTTCACAGTTATCGATGTAATAGGTACCTACCGGTTGTTCGAACAGTGACCAAAATACCGGATATGCCGTGAATACGCATATCACGCTCAAGACCGACCTTGTGTCAGATATCTCTGATTCGGTGTACTTTCCTTTAGCGTTATCCAACCAGTGGGTTTTGCAGGGAACAGATGAAGTAAACTTCGCTCGTAGTGCATACTTAAAATCCAAATTAGAGAATAGCGTTAAAACTATCATAAACATTTTTGTGGTCGTATCATGTACAACGTGATTAAATGAAACTTACAAAAATGCAACCAAACGTCCTGGTTAAGACGTTATTTTCCGGTTTTTTTCTCACGTACGTGTTTTTTCCAGCTACGAATATCGCTGTGGAGTTTAAAACGGTATTCTGCATTTATATATTATTGTATATGTTGGACAGCGGTTGTATTTTATGTGAAAACGGTGTGATTGAGAAATACTTTGTAATAAAATAATACTTAAATTGAGGTTGAATTACCTATGGGCTATGGATTTTATTATTTCCCCCTCTGGATGATTACTATTGTAGATAATAAATATCGAAAATATATGCCTACCTATGGCAATTAACATCATAATGGTTGGTACACCGAAAGCTAATGGAAAACACGTATCTCTACCAAAACAATGTATGCTGTGTCTTAATTCAGGCATCAAAAACGTCGAGATCAACGATCCAGTGTATACGGCCAACGTAAACTTGGTAGCGAAGTGTTGTAAATGTTTTTCTTGTTGAGGCAATTGAAATTGATCTCCACCAAACGCAAAATTGCACGGTTTTACGCCACCCGTACCAACGGATATGGAAAATAATCCAAGGAAAGCTAAGACTCTTAAAAAAATAATAAATAAAATAATTCAAATGTGAGATGGTGATTTTAGATAATATTTGGACCTAGTAAACGTTTTATGATAAGAACTTTTGATATACCAATGACTAAAGAATTTATCTTACTGCTAAGTATCGGGCAAACTTCAGTCTTACTCAAAGTAAAAGAATTTTTTCTTATGATTTAAATATAATAAATAAATATATATTTAATAAATAATCTATATGATTGTCTAAAGACCCTTTCATCGTCATTCCTTTACTATTGATACACATCGTTTTTATGTTTTTGTTGTACTATTAGATTGTACAACACATTTTACTGATACTAATATCCGAAAGCAATATAACAGGTTACATACATATATTATGATACTATAAAAAAAATGCAATTCAATATAGGTGGCATTTAAATTGGGTATTCAAACCGTCAGAACGTTACATTTGTTCCCTCAACCAATAAAAAAAAGTTGTGAGGTGGCAAAAGATAAATTTAAGGTTCAAGATTATCGGTATTATCAATTGGTATTTCTATTTCTGAAATATTTAGTTTGTATTTTAAATGTGTGAAGGAGATTGTACTAAAAAAAAACGATCAATTATGTATCGCTCAATTGTGAATTGTGAATGAATATATTTTAAACATTTACATAATATATTCAATTGGCAGTTTCTTAAAATGAAAAAGAGAAGGACTAATAATTGTGTACTATTTATCGATAACTAGATCTCATACGTAAATGCTGTGAGAAAATAATAATGAAGATTAGAGTAATATCGATCATAGATTTCTAATTATATTACTAAATACTGTCAACTGATAATTTCCTGGTGGAGGAGGGGTGGTTGCGAATAAATACCGAACACTTTACTATAATAGTCGTGGGCTGAGTATTGATGATGAGGTCAACGTGAAGTTAATTTGATATACCTATTCATGGTATTCAGTTTTATGGACTGGACACGAAGTCAAAGCTTAATTGACATCACCGAAGGAAATGTGTTATAAATTTTGTTGAAAACTTTTTAAGGGTCGAATATATGCTGGAACCTATCAATACAAATTCGATTGCTGAATTCTACTTAAAAAACGATTGCGTATCAGGAATTAATAATATAATATAATATGTATTGTAAAATAATAATTGTTGATTAACCTTTGAACGTCAAGGCCGAACTTATTTGCAATCGATGCGCCGGTGAGCACGATGCATCCCACTACGTAGATAGACGACAAACATGTAATTGTTCTAGAAAAAAATATAATGAAAACGATGATTTTAAAACATCAGATAGGTACCTAAGTTATTTACGAGGATTAAAATATATTTAACCAAACGAACAAAGCGTACTTGAATTTTCCCCAATAAGAGTCTGCCAAGATCGCACACGGCAATGGCACAAAGTACGATAGAAATATGAAACTGTGATATATTATTGTTGACTCGTCTCCGTTGAACTTCAATATTCTTGTCAGGTACATAACTAAAACAGCTAAACACATTATTAATAAATTATGAAATTGGCAAAATTTTGTTATCATTAACCGTTGTAACCCACTTTGTTGACTCACTTTTCAATCCATAATAGGTAAATCGTTCACAAAATTCATTGACCAAAATATACCACGTAGACTTGAGGTATTTCTAAAAAACCAATATTTTTTTTTTTGAAATATAGATTCAATATCTTGCTGACGATAAGGTTGTAAATCATTGTCAAACATAATGGTATACCTACATAACTATTATTGCGTTGAGGCTGATTAACAAAGAACTTTATCACCTATTTCCTTACAAACCATCTGTTTGAGCAAATTGATTTTACTTTTTACTTAGGTATGAGAGAGCCTGGTAAGTAATGTGTGCACATTACACACTCAAACACAATTGTTCAGATTTCCTCTTTTATACAAACTCATATTTAGTGTTGAAATAAATCTTATTACGTAAATTTAAGAAAAAATATATATTAATGGGATATTTCATTATTAATTTTAGTAGTATTTAGTTGACGATTCAGAAACCTGCTTCTGCCCAACGTCTCACTCTCAAATCATTCACAAAATTCATTGCCCACCATAAACCATGTATATACTTGGGGTATTTCTAAAAAACATAAAACTTTTTAATAAAATGATCAAATATTCATTCTGCGGAATAATAAAATATAATGGTATACGTCATAATACTTAATTTGATTTGATTTGATTACAAAATTAGCAAAATTATATATTATAACCACTGTCAACCCTCTTTATTGACTCACTTTTCGATCCAAAATAGGTAAATAGTTCACAAAATACACTGATTACGATAAATCATGTATAATTGTTAATTTGCAAATCGTTGAGGTTAATATTGAAGCAGAACCTTAATCGCCTATTATGTCAAAAACTGACTACATTGAGCAAATCAATTTTATTTTTGATTTATAAGATAACGTGATAAGTTAGGTGTGCACATTACACTCTAACACATTTTTTCGGATATCCTCCTTTATACCAAATGACGAATACAAATTCATTTGAATAAATAGTGTTGAAAATTTGAAATAAAGCTATTTACGAAAAATTTATGAAAATATAAATATGATTTAGATACTTCATTATTCATTTTAAACCTAATGGTCTATTGTAAATTATTGCACCGATTATACCTTTTTTTGTATGTACATTTCACTGGTACAATTTTTTACCGATAAAACATGTAAATTCCATTAGCACTAACTTTTGACCTGTAAAATAATTTGACAGTAAAACTAAATTTGATTAAAATAGTAATAACACACATTTCCCTACCTGGCTACCACTAAGGATGACATTAATCACAAAAGGTTTTCAATTTCATAAAACATCATTTTAATTGCCTAGATATGTGATTTTTTGATTATCATTGTGTGGATTATGTTGCAATACATTCGTTAGTTGACATTTATTCCCAATAAAGCGTATAAAGTGAAATACTATTTTTCAAAACTAAATGTACCTAAAATTTATTAAAATTTAATATTTAATAGTTTTTATTTTTTGTATAATTGTTCATACAATTTTTTTGTATACAATCTGTGGAGATTATATCCGCTTAGTACCGGATATTAGTTATTTACCTACCAATAGATATATTTTTTTAATTATTTTATTTTTTTAAATAAATTTATTGGTGGAATTTAAATATTATAAATCCTACCCTGAAATCAAAGAATTTACATGCATCATCCGACCCGATGTTATTAAAAAAAAAAAAAATCCGAATTCAATTTCCATAACACATTTTTTTTTAACTAAACAACTGTTTTGCATTAAAATATAAATATTAGTAAAACTTTACTGGAAATTAAATAGAAGTAAAAAATAAAATGGACGGTGATAAAATTACAGATTGTACATTTATTGAATCGAAAAGTGAAAAAGTGTTTATATTATAATAGTGTGACCCATAAAATTGAAAATATTTGCGGTTTTCAGAATAATATTTAAATATTTTTCTCATCAACTCACCGATTTTCCTTTTTGACGAGACATCAAATCCATGTTGAGCTGAAAATAAAAACGAAATTTTGATCACAATACTTAATAAATATGTTATTATGCGGAACCAAACATTTTAAATTTGGGGAACTCGATAGGTGTGTACGTTCCTGAACTTTGTAGTTTTTACAATCACGTATTCACTCCGATGGATTTGCAGTGTGTTATCGAAGCATTTGTTTTACAATTTTTGAAGTGGACAATTTTAGATATAATAAAACACTGTACTAAATGAAAATATACATCCCACACAATCTATCATCGAGTCGAGTGCATTGAGAGTGTGTACCTTAATAATTTGTACGAAGTACATGTTTTGATAATATTATATAATAATTGTTTTATTGTCAAATTATAGTGATTTAATCCGGTACTCGAAACAATCTTTTTTTTATCACTCAATTTACGGATCACGAATCTATAGGTTAAAATATCCAACGAATAAAATATTCAATTACATAAAAATATTGTGAAGAATGCTCTGTTTAAAAAAAGAATTATTATCAATATATTATTAGAGTTTGATTGTTATATATTTATAATATATTATTATTGTTTTATGAACGACTACTAGATCCCTATAATACATAAATTAATAGGTAATAATTTATAGTGTTCAATTGACACTTGACAATCATTAACAAATTAAATATATTTTCGTATACGCTTAAAAAATTTATAATTAAATGAGTTTTTCCATTTTTTTCAATGTAAGCCTTTTGACGCCTGCTGGTGTGTATACTCATCGTAGCTTTTATCAGCTGTGTTTTAAAGATAGATAACATTAAAAAACGCCATATTATTTGTCACGACTAGACGAATTCAATGACATTAGAAACATTTTATTACCTATAATTATTCATTTTTTTTTTAACATATAATAATTAATAATAATAATAAATCTAATAGCCACAATTTATGTTAATATTAGATTAGAAGGGTATTTTGAATTTATTCTTGAATCAAACGGTAAAATAAATACTTGATTGTGTGTAGTTAATGGGCTGTAAGTAAATAGTTTTACATCAGTGTAAAACAAATACGTTCATCGCTACGCTCAGAATCTAAAACTTAATTACGTCAGCGAATTCAGATTTGTGTCCATGAATATATTATGTTACTTCATTAATGGATATTACCACTATTGGAATATATTTCATCGGTAAATAATCTTAAATCCTTCACAAATGTCATGTTAGCATACAAATTGATTTTAGTCTACTAGATATTAATTGCCTACAATTTTCCGATCAATTACTCTATTATTTAACCGTTTTATAACCATTTTTTTCGTAATTTAATTGTACAAAAAGTGGCTGAATTAATTAGGTAGGCATGTCTATTGTTAGAGTGGTAAATTTTTTTCCGTTGTAGAGTAGAAGTAGAAAATGTCAGTACCTATATCCATTTTAGATTTCTATAATCGCGTTAAAATTTAATTATTTGTCAATATGCAATAACTATTTTATTTTATTTTATTAGTTATACGGGCATTAGCCCTTTTTACATTACAATATACATTTTTACATCAGACATTTTACATTTATAATATAATACTAGCTGATCCCGTGCACTTCGTTGCCCGTTAAATTTACCAACTCTATATTACTCAAACTTTATTCAATTCGTTTTTTTTCCTGCGGTAGATCGCGGACCCCGTGCTGTTTGTACGTAAATGTATGATTTAACTCTAAAGTATCAAAGTTATACGCCAAATTTGTCGTATTCCACCTTTGGTGGATTAATGTAATCAATTAATACAAAATCCTAACCTACCCTAACCGCACTAATATCCAATGAATAAAAAAAAAACCAAATTTAACCATTTTTTAATTAGTCTGTCTTATTCTCAGAGGTATAATCTAGACACAAACATGCCTTATTATCCAATATCAACCAATATAATACACTGCAGTGCCATTGTTGTATTTTTTACATCCAGATTTCCTAGTTTTCCGGTGGATTTTCCTAAAATTTTCTTTCGTAAAAACCTTCTCCCGGCCATTACGAACATCTTAAAAACAATTTGAGCCGAATCGGACCAGCCGTTCTCGATTGATGAGGTAACGACATCTTTCACGCTCCATTTTATATATATAGGAAGATAGATAGATAGATAGATTATGAGAGTATTATAGGTTTTATTCTTTAATTTTATGGCATTAAAAATTTCTCCATCACAACTGGTATAAAATCAATTTGATATATGTATTCTATATTTATTATACTTAAAAGTATTTTTCAATATTAATATTTGACTTATAATACTAAGTATTTGAACCTTAATGTAAACGATTTATGCAAACAATCGTTTGTTGAATGATTTTTGTAAAATGTAGCAGCTATAAGTTAGTAATGAATTAAATTATATTATATTTTTATATAATATAATTATAATTTCACTATATATTTTGTTAGTTCATATTATATTATAGATGTTATTCGTGTTGTTTTTTATAATTCTGTGGTTTATTGACTTCATGATAGGAATAAATGATAATTTTATAATAACAAGTAAGTAAGTAGTGAATTACATTTAATTAGGTAGGTACAAATAATCATGTAGACATTTATAAATTTGATGTGTACAAATTTACGTTTACATTTTTAATTATAGTCCATTATTTTTTGTCGATAACTAATTGTTCTCGATTTTTTGTTCTTTTGATTAGATATTTTATCCATATGTGCTGAAAAAACCAACGAGTCTGCTAATTAAAATACTTAAATTTTAACCAATATTGTTGATAATTATATAGGTCATAATTTGAGTAAAAATGTATCAATTAATTTGTGTCTAATTGACAAAGATCAAAAAAAGACTAGTGTATAATTTAAGCAGTAAAATTGTAAGATTGAATAATATCTTAAATTGATTACAAACGATTTATGAATTTTGTATTATTATAAATTTAATATATTTATGTTATAGGAATGACTGTATTTTCCACACCCAACAATCGGAGAGTTATTTTGTTTAGGTAGCTATATTATTTGATATTTGTCACAACATCCAAGTGTGTCACGGCACGATAATACAACTTTGCATACCTATTGTAATGAATAATATAGTTTTTTTGACGAAATAAAAAATAGATGTTTCAGTTAAGGCACTATTAGTATTTAAATCTATAAAAATATTATTTTAAATAGTAAAAAAAAAAAAACTTTAATATTATATTTCCAAAGTACCTTCACTGGATGGTTTTTTCCTTCAAGACATTTGTATATATACAAACTATCATAATATTAATATATTTCCACATAATAATAATAATAATACGATTGTAAATTAAATGCTATTTTTAAAGTTTTTTCCATGTTGATCAAAAATAATGTACCTATTTTGCCTATACGTTACGCCGTCACTACACAAGTTATAGTGGATTGCAAAATACAGTACTAAACTTTTTCTGATTCTCTCTTACGCTATGCGATCACTCATATAACGAACAGAAACTATATAAAAGTGTAAAATGATTGATGTCGATAAATAAATCATATAAATTATTTATGTATAGATACCTCTACCAGTAATTTTCGTTATTATCGGTTTCGAATTCAACCACATTAAAAATTACAATCAAAATTACAATCACAATCATTTTTGCTCTAGTTAAGTGCTATTGCGTCAGTCGTGGCCATATTCTTACTCCGATAAACCACGCTGAAATAAGCTAATAACAACGTGTCGGCAAGCATGAGAGTATGAGACCACAGTATAGAAGATATTCATGTACCTAAATGACGTACAAAAAAAAATGTAAGACATAATTATGTGTAGGTACATATAATTTATCATCAAAACTATAATAATTAATAAATACTTGGTTTTTAATTGATATAGTCGATATGTTTACGACCAACATATGTTTCCTAAAGCCGTTGTCAATAAACTAACAGCGGATATGAACGACTTCAAGTTAATCGGCGCCTGTATCGGTGTATAAACAATCACAATATTATAGAATAACAATGTTAAATATTTAAATGACAATAGTACAACAAATAAAAAAACTACGCGTTTGGTTGCTGTTTTTAGACTACATATAGGTCATACGTATAATAATGGTACCTAGTAAACTAGTGAATTAAATGAAGAAAAAGAAATAAAATCGTTAAATGAAAAAATATAAACCTCTGTAAATTCGAATTTGTTAACTGTCACCACGAATATGACTTCAGCAGTGGTCATTACCAAATATTGTGGTAACTGCCACAGGGTGTGAATATAGTTTCCTTCGTCCCTGGTAAATAATCGTATATGCTATATAGGTACATTTATTATTACATATTAATCAATTGTAGTTCAATAGATATTAATAATAATAGAATTATCAGATAAAGTGTTCTATTATTTTACCATTGTATCACCATCTCGTTGTAACGAAATCTCCTAAAATCATTTAGAAAATGTATGGTTAAATACATTGTTATAAATAATTAGTAACATTTTAATTTTTTTAAAGAATGTATTTGACTTTTGAAGAGTATATGTATTGACCAAATATCAAAATTCATGAAGTTAATGATTGCGGAATGAAAATACAAACTGTATTATTAATACTTAAATTTGTTTTTATTTATGTAATACTACTCTAAAAATATTATAATATCGTATAGTATTTAAGTGAGCTTAGGTTAGTAGTTTGGCATCACTTACGTTGTTCGTAATTTTATTAATTAAATTGAAACATTTAGTACCTCTCCCTCGGTTATCGTCACTGTGGTTTCGAAATTATAGTTTTCCGGGACAAAATTGCACTCTGCTTCGAAACCAAATGTGATCTTGACGACGTTTTCTGTAAAATTCCGAGACACGACTGTATGGGTGACGTTGAACACCTCGAGTGGTTCGACTGGTTCGATGTGATCGTGTAGGTTTAAAGACTCCGATCGTACAAACACATTGCAATCGAATCCATTGTAAATATTTATGTGCCTTTGTCCTGGTGATATCTCAGTGGTTTCTTCCTTTTTAAAAACGTATCGCAGCAGAGTTAAAAGCGAAAAAAAAACGTTCAAACGAAGGTCTTACAGTAATTTTAATCTGCAATATGGCCGTCAACACAAACGCCATGATCGCCAGGACATCGCTTAAAGTGAGTTTTTGTAACGGTTTTCAGACGCCAACCGTGGCCAGCAACGGATACAAGGCGACGTCGAAGAGGACGAGAAACACCAGTCCGAAAAACGGCTCTATCGCATGCATTTGATCTGGTTTGATTGTTCAGTCTAAGTAGTCCACACGGCCATTCATCAGCGTCGCTTGTAGCGTCCACTTGGAACCCTTAGGCAGAACGTAATCGACGTGGCACAACAATACAGATTTTGTATGTCAAAATTATAATTTACGGATCCTAAGGTCACGGTTATAACCAGTGGCTGAGTGAATAGCTACTTTATGAAACCACCCGTGTTTGAAATATACCAGTTATTGCATATCGACTCAGATTGTTATCATCAGTTACAAAATGGCTGCGTATAGGGGTATCACAAATATCAATTTTTCTTATCATCAGAAATACGCTAACAAAAGCTAACAAATTCAAAATTCCACGCATATATATTTGATTATTATTGGCTCCCTTTACGCTGCCATTTTAGTTTTTATCATAAAATATTTGATTGAGAAGGGGTATATGTGCAATAACCTTGTATATTTCAACCATGAATCTGGTGTGGCTGGTGTGGCTAGTGACGGCTGGTTATTGGTATCTTAACGGTAGATTCGTATATAAGCGATCCTTCTTAATACGAGAAAAATTGGTTTTAAATAGTAATTTTATAGAAAAAAAAGTTGAAATTTACCGATGTCTCTTCACTTAACTAGAGACGCACTTTATTACTATCTACATTTTTACATAAGGTAATAAGGAAAATTGATTGCCAAGAGCTCCTTTCCCTTATTCGTTTTGAAACAAACTTCAATAAAACTAAAAATAGAGATTTATTCTATCCCATCCCTTATAAAACAAACTATATGATAAATAGCTAGTCCCTCTAATGTCTTAGGGCTGTGGTTAATTTCATTACTTTTTATTATGTTTAGCATATCTCATTTTACATCATTTTTACATCATTCTTTGTTGTTACTCACCTATAAGTTTTTCTTTATTTTTATCTGTAACTGTACAATCTCAATGTGTATCTTGGATTCTAATTCTGTTATATCTATGTTATCTTTCTGTATTTTAGAGTTCACTACGACTTATAACTTTTACTGTGCTTTTGTTTATAATATGTTGTAGAACTTAAGTCCGTTTATATGAATGAATATATATATAAATAAATAAATATTATACCATACCATAAGTTCGCTAAGCGACCAAAACACCGGATACGCCGAGAACACGCAGATCACGTCCAGGACAGACCTCGTGTCCGATATCTCGGATTCGGTGTTCTGTCCCTTGGCGTTGTCCAGCCAGTGATCTTTGGACGGGACAGACGAAGTCATCTTCATGCGCAACGCGTACTTGAAAACCAAACGTAAATCGCGAGTTGAGACTATATAATATGTTATAGCTTTTAGTTATGTATACTAAAAACCTGGGTGTTTACCCATCCGGGAACTAACGACGTCAGCAGATGCTTGACCTCAGACCATGTTAGTGACCCAACTACCGAGCTATACCAGGCCTCTGATATGTATTAATTAAAACATGTTTAATATACAATACTTACAAAATGCAACCAAATGTCCTCGAGATGGCATCTTTTTGTGGTTTCTTCTTTAGTTACATGCTACTTCCAGATACAAATACTGCTGCATAAGACAATGTTGAAGTTGAAATTATCTATTTTTAAAAATTGGGACAAAATTACTCGATAATGACTTCATGGTGATTCTTTTAAAGTTTCTCTAAATATATAACAATTATACATTTCAAAAACGTTTTTATATTTTTTAATGGCATTACACATTTTTATTTCATAATCATAAGCAAAATATTTTTCAAAGAATTTTGTTTCATAAAAATGTATATTTAATCTAGTAATGTGTAGGTATTTAAAATGTCGATGAGTAATTATTATTCACAGTGTTCACATATATATTGCTCCAAAACTTTAGAATTACATTAAACTCATCTAGTCAACATTAAGTACCTACTCATAGTTATAAGTGCGATGTGTATTCCGAAATTCCCCCATCAGAATAATATTTATTTATATTTATTTATATATATATTTTACGCCAATCGGCAGTTAAACATAATATGAAATTAAAATTATGTTATGTTGCCATTTAAAAAAGTAAAATTATACAAAATATGTAGATACTTGCATAACGATAGAAAATAGTAAAAATAATACTTTTTCCGAAAATTTTGTTTCGCAACGACTTTAAATTATGTAAAATAGTATATTGTGTGGCGGGAAGTGAATGGACGAGGGCCGCATTTCACACAAGACTGAAAATGCCTTCCCACACGAGCCACACATACTATTTTTTGTCACGCCTCTGCGTTTATCGATCACGCCAAAAGACAAAGGTAATGCAGGGATCTATGCAACAACCACACTATTCTACGAAAGCAATATTTCATGAAAGAAACGATGTGGTTTTATTTATTTTAAGCGTCATGAATATAAGGCCGTGGTAAAGAGTCAGTGTTTGGTTGTGCAAGGGATACGCGTGATATTATGAGCGCACAGCAATTTTAGAGATTTCCATTTTACCGCCCGCTGGACGGAAAAAGGTCGCTTTCCAACGCTCCGACCGTCATCGAAAACCAAACTTTCGTCACAAAAAAGTTTTTTCCAAAATAGGTCGTATACTTTCGAGTTATCGATTGTTTAACTTTAAAAGAATCCCCTTGTATTTTATACCAATGGCAGTAAACATCAGCAAGGCCGGCACGCCGAAAGCCAACGGAAAACACGTGTCCCTGCCAAGACAGTGAACGTTTTGTCTCAGTTCGGGAGTCAAAAACGACGACATCAACGAGCCTACGTCAATGGCCATCGAGAACTTGGTGGCGTAGTGCAGCAGACGTTTCTCTTGTTCGGGCAGCTGGAATTGATTGCCGCCAAACGCGAAAACGCACGGTTTTATGCCGCCCGTGCCGACGGCTATTAAAAATAATCCAAACAGAGAGAAGATTCTACAAGAATAAAAACAGAAAAATATAATATCGACATTATTTTTTTAGCAACATAAGGTATTTCTCGTATAAAGGCACATACTACTGCGGAAACGAGAGGGCAAAGTGTTATCAGTTTGCCGTAGAAAATACGTTTTGAGAGAACGTTATCGGATATCACACGATACGCGTTTCTTGCAAGCTGCGAACGATCGCGATGTGATTAACGACATCGACTCGAAAGTTAGGTCGACGCACTTAAAATAATTGTGTCGTCCCGTTATATAGGTATATAATATAGTTGTACGGACTGAGCACATGTGGTCAAAGATTAATCTGAGTTTTTTGAAGGAATTTTTTTTTCTCTATTCTGGAAAGTACCGAGAAAAACGTATTCTACGTAGATAAAGAATACTTTTCGGGATTTAATATTGTATTATATCTAATGTAAAATCATAGTTTATTAACTTTTGAGCGTCTAGACTGAACATAATATAATCTGCCATCGAAGAACCGGTGAGCACTACTTCCAAACGCGTAAACCATCGACAAGGATAAAATCGTTCTGAAAAAAAAAATTGGTAAATTAGTTAATAATAAACGTTTGCAGCGATTAAGATTTATTTTTTATTTCACTGTGGTTGTCGAGTTGTCTTAGTTTAAACTAGCTAGTGACTTCTATAAAATAAAAAAAAAACTAGCTTACTTATATTTTCCCCAATAAGAGTCTGCCAGGATCGCACCAGGCAACGGCATAAAGTACGCCAAAAATACGAAACTGTGATAGGTTATTGTCGAATTGTCGCCATTAAATTGCAATATTGTTGTCAGAATCAAAACGACTAAAATAGATTATGGAATTGTTATTATAGATATCACTATGTAAAAATATTATGTTTAACTGCAGTTAAATCAAGCAATTTTGTCGACTCACTTTTCAATCCGTAATAGGTAAATCTTTCTCAAAATTCATCGAGTACGATTAACCATATGGACTTTGGGTATTTCTAAAAAATGGTTCAACATTTTAAATGCATTTTTAGTGAGCCAATACGCAAGGAGTTCATAACACGCAGTTAATATTTTTCATAATTTCAATCAAACACCGTTTGCAAATCATAGCTTAGTGCTATATATTAGTTAATTTATTATTTTAACGATAATTGTACATGCGTAATATGCGCATGCTTCTCTGGAATATAATATTTGTTCTCATTTTTTATTTGTGAAACGAATTCGGTAGGTGTAGAAACAACGAATAGTATGTATAGTTCTTGAAAGTAGCGATGAGCAAAATTTGTCTTAAACTCTCAGTGTTGTCTCTAAGAGCATATTACCGAGAGTACTATCGATGACAAATATAAGACCGACGCTGAAGAAAAAACACATTTACCTTTATTTAATATTATAATTAATATTTATTTATAAGAAAGAGGTATTATAAGAAATTGATATTGCATTAACTTTTATCGGTGTTCGAGGAAATTACGAGTTATTAAAACAAGATTAGAGATTATTGGAAACAATATAACCAAATATAGTCGCTTCATAGGTACCTGCAGCAATATTGAGCAATAACTTCGGAATAATTAGTTTATTTTCCCGAAACCTACACAGACGTTGAAAGTCACTGACACGATTATTTATAAATAAATGTCGACTCTGAATAGTATACCTACTTACAACAGGAAGTCATGATGTTGGGTATTATTTGATTGAGTATACGATTTTATTTCTTGAGTGGTTCGTAAGACTATTAGGTCTTAGGGTATTACTAGTCTATACGCCTCATACGTACATGTTACATCAATATTCAATATTCAAATATGATATGAAAAAAATTTTAAATTTAAATTAAATTATTGGAATTGTATTACTGTTTGAATTATATAAATATATTTGAAATATAATGCAACATTGAACTATATTTTATAAATCATAAAACTATATTACAAAATTTTAACCTTATAATAGGTAGGTATTTATATTTGTTTTTTTTATGAATTTCGTTAATAAATAAAGAACGTGCAAGGCCAAGACAGAATCTAAGATTAAGAATTAATGTAACCAAATCAAGACCGATATTGACCAAAATTTCACAGGCTTGGTTTTAGTCTCGTTTTGGTGATGAATTTATATCTAATATTATAATATCTTCATTTACTGTTTTTGTGTATAGTTACCTATTTAATGTATAAATACCGGAGAAGTCACATTGATGTATAGTGGGTGTCGAGTAGGAGGTCACTGAAATGGATTTGTTAAATTTAAATTCAATGACCAAAAGTCTCACCCGAAATAGGATTCTGAGCGGTGATGGCCTGTCATCCTTTATTTCTAAGGATATTTTATTGTATACTAGCTTATCCTGCGTTAGTGCGTTACTCGTAACAAAGTAAATGCCTGTGGATTTACACGTTTTCAAACTCCATTAAATGTGGACTTCTCCGATTTTTAACGCAGTTGTTTTAGCGTTTTGACCAAATATAATATACAGGTCTAAAATGATATAGATATATAATAATAACTGTTTTATTTTCAGGTTTGCGCCTAATATTTATTACCTACTTAAATAACATAAGTAGGACATTGTAAAAAAAATTGATGAGATAAAAATGAACCTATAATACAAATAGTATAAATTAATCGAAACAAAAACCATTTTTGATGGAATCACATAAAAAAATATCTGCGGTTTTTATAGTTATAAGTATAATATTATAGTAGTAATATACTTCAACTCACCAATTTTTTCTTTTCATCAGATATCATATCCATGTTGTGATGAAAAAAATGAATCTGCTGACTGCAATACTCAAAATTTTAAGCGAAAACCTAATGGATGTTTCAAATCAAAAATAATATGTAGTTATGTTGAGATGAACGGAGAAAGGAAATATTACATAGACAAGTTCATAATTATATACAGTACAACTTCCATATAACGGTCACCGAAGGGACTGTAAATAATGTCCGCTATTTAGAGGTGCCCGTCCTACAGAGGTAGGACAACACTAGGATAACACTCGACGGGACCAAAAAAATTTAACGTTACATAGAGGTGACCGTCCTATAGAGGTGACCATTAACGAAAGTTTTACTGTAGATTATAATTTGGCAAAATTGTTAATTTTTAATTAATTGATATTAATGTACCTAATAGAACCCCACGACTTTAACATGCACTGGTGGGCGTGGCTAAAGTGGTAGAGATTTCGGGAATGTTCTTATCGTTTTTAAATACCCGAAATTTAGTAACCATGGAGCATTGGTCGAGTGAACAGTTTGCTTTCGCGGTAAAAGCGTATTACAAAAGTAATGATATATGTAGTAGTAATGTGTGGCTAACCAAGGAAGCTAACCAAGGAAGGCATTTGCCTGACACAATCTTTAAAAAATTAAGTTTTTAAATATTATATAACATAAAATTCCACTTGTGTAATTTGTATTTGTTTGGCGAAAAATTAATAAAAAAAAAGTTTCCTATTTTTTTTTTTTTTCAAATCGTCGGATTTGACTGCCGCACCTGTATATGTCTATTAATTAACTAAAGTCAGAAAACCACAAAAAAAAAAAAAATGTTTAAGATTAAATAAATATGATTTAGTTATAATAGACCAATATTGTTTTAAAATAAATTATAAAGTATAAATACTTAAGGATAAGGTAATATAAAAACTGTACTGCGCACGTTCTGTTTATTTGCTCAAAAATACGGCTTCGAGCTGGATATACTGTCGTGTTTTGTAGAGTGATTCATCAATAATAATTTATTTTTTTGTGAAACAGTAAGATTTTTTACAGGGTGCATTATATTTTGCTTCTCAAAATTCTATTATATTATAATAGTTTGAATATGACCAATTGGTAAGTTTCACTTTTTTTTTGATTTTCTTTATTATTTTTGTTTTTACTAACGTTATCAATAATAGAGCTGTTCGATTAATTTTTTACCACTCGATTATTAATTTCACATTTTATCGATTATTTCGATTAATCGAAAATTAATAATCAAACCAAAATTCGATTTTATAATGACTAATAATTAATCGATCACCAATTTTTTCAATGACTGATTAACCGATTAATCGATTTTTTTTAATGAAGATTAGTGTGTTGGTGTAAAGTAAACACAGACCCACTCAAAATGGAATAGAGTACAAAATTCCCAAAGTGCTAAAAATAGAACCGTCAAAACAATGATTAATCATCTTGTTTATTCGAAAAATTCGATTAATTGATTAATCGGAAATTTGATTACTTGATTAATCGAATTTAGTTTATTTGGCGATTAATCGAATTTTATGAAAACTAAAATAATTGAAGAAAAAAAATAATCGTCGTAATAATCGATTAATCGAAATAATCGAACAGCCCTAATCAATAGCCACGTCTCCACCAGTCACCACCCTTCTTCTTTCTAACAAAAATAAAAAATGATTGAAATCAGACCATTATGCGATATGCGAGAGTTTTCAAGTTTTGCCTGTAAAGTGTAAATAGAACAAAAAATCTTTTTTTAATTTAATACTTCTGTCTAGTGGTGTTTTAATATTTTCGCACCTGCAGCCACTCTCAATAAACTCATCCCAAAGACTTTATGGCTCATACAGACTAAAAGACTTATAAGGTAGATGATCCAACTGCAGTACCGCAATCATATTATTAATGTCATTGACGACCATCACTAAGATCTAGAGAGGCGTCCTCATGATTGCAAATTGCCCGAATTTCGCCCCCTATTAAATAGACACAAACAGGCCCTTAAACCATTTTAGGATGACTAACTTTTGTCAGAAAATTAGTAGTTTTGCGTATATAATAAAGCGAGAATTAAAAATGATCATACTCACTCAAGAACCGAATTATCGCAAAAAACCTAAGTACATAATATTATAACGGTCTAAAATTATATTAATTTATAATAATAACTGTTTTATTTTCTGGAACCAATGGCAATTCTACACAAATAATTTTCATGAGCCAACAAATTCCTTCACCCGGTAAAAATTTTAAATATTGAAAAATTGTGTAATTGTGTCATTTATGTACTTTGGTTTAATATTTAATTCCTTCATGACTCATATGCATATCGGTCTAGCCAGTTTAGGTGTGTTTCCGCCCGCAAAAGTAAACAAAAATGTAAGTAACACAGATTTTTAATACGGTCAAATATTAGTGATTTTGAATAGTATATTTTCTTAAAAAAGTTGATATACAAATCAGACAGATTGCGCCACTAATGCTATTTTTCCTATTTCTTCGCTCAAGTTTCCGTGGTTGGGTAGATAAAATGCTAACCATCTATTTCGTAATGTGCTCTATAAATTAAACAAAAAAACTCTCTTGACAATTGGATTAGTGGTTACTAAGGGAACTCAATTTAAACTTAGGTAATTATTTCTTTTAAAGTTTAAACGTAGCCCTTAATTTCACAATTTTTTAATTCTTACACATGGAAAAAAACGGGAATAAAAAGTGTCCAATAAGATAAATAAATAAACACTCCCTGCAACAGATTTACAACTATGGAGACGCGGTAGCAGTGCATAATACGCGAGTGCAAATGTAAATATATGCTCACCGTCAGTCGTTTTAAATTCTAAGGTTAAGAATAATAAACGAACAGAAAGGTAATAATTTTATAATGAAAAATTTGGTTGTCCATGGCAACAAGATTGAATGTTTTTTCTCCTGTGTTACTACTTACCAAGGGCAACCGAAAATAAACAAAAAATATTCTACATTTCTACGAGTTATCTTGATTTCACATAATATTATTATTCGTTTTTTACACTTGACATAAAACAATAAATAAGTACCCAGTATAGTCGATTAATTTTCTGAGTATAATTAGTAATACTATTCCAACATTAAAATTGTTTATCGTTATATTATTATAAGATATTATAATATAACGATATTAAATTTAATCAAAAATGTTTCAATTGCAGGTGTAAAATGTTTACGGTTCTTAGTGTTACTCGTTAATATTTATATTTTAATTCACCAATTTATTATTTCGATCAGATATCATATATCCATTAAAAAAAAAATATGTAAGCAAATAATTTTTTAGCCACTTTATTATTAATCATAATGCATAGTTAATTAATTAATTAATTATAATTACCGAACTGAACGGTGAAAAATTGCGTGTTTAATCAACCATGGTGCGACCTCGAAAAAATTTTGTTATTTTTAACAATCACCCATTCTCTCTGATTTTGCTGTCATGTATAATCAAACCATTTGCAGTTCAACGCTTCTTTCGAGTCAATGAGACTTACAATGCTTTATCAAGTCAACGATTCTCATCACACACGGCAACGTTTACAGTAAAGTTGACAATGTCGCGTAAGAGATTAGTTTTCATAAGTACATTGGTAGATATGTATTTCGAATTGATTATAATACCTAATAATATATTATTGAGTGTAAGAATACTGAACGTTAAATGGGGTATTAAGGAAATTATGCTTTATTAGGCCGGTACTCAAAATAATCTTTTTTTAGCACCCAGTGTACGCATGAAGAAGTGTCTGACGATTAATCAATCGAAAAAAAAAAATGATTAATTTTCCAAATACTGGTGTATAAAATAAAATATCATGTTCTACAAAAAATTGTATTTTATCGAATTACAATTAATTTCTATCATTATTTTGGATGTAATGTAATTATCATAATAGGTATTATATTAAAATATTTCAAAGTTAATACTTTACTTTTACGTAAGACAATAGTAAGTAGGTATAGGTAGTATAGGTACTACCTTTGAATAATCTATACAAACAAAAAGTAGTGACTAAAACTATTCCATTATATTATAATATCGTATCAATTGTAAAAAAAATATTAATTTTCTAGATAAATCGTCTTTGTATAAAATAAAATAATATGTGCTATAAATAATTATATATTATAGAATTAAAATTAATTTCTTTTAAAACATACCATAAACATTATTGACGTAATGTAGTATGACCATGACATTATAATATTAAAATATTTCGATATTAATACTTCACTATTGCGTAAGACAATAATAATATAAAACACTAAAGTAAACGATTTTTAATATAATAGTAGGTAGGTAAGTAGGTACTAATACATTTTAATAGTGTATAAGAACAAAAAGTAGAGACTAAAATTACTCCATTGTATTATAATATCGTATCAATTGTAAAAAAATTTTAATTTTCTAGATAAATCGTCTTTGTATAAAATAAAATATATTCTATAAATAATTATATTTTATCGAATTAAAAATAATTTCTTTTAAAAAGTACCATAAACATTATTGATGTAATATAGTATGACCATAATATTATATTAAAATATTTCGATATTGATACTTTACTTTTACGTAAGGCAATAATATAAATACAACACTGAAGAAACAATTTTTAATACAATAGTAGATAAGTAGTTGATACTTCCTTTGAATAATGCGTAGGTACGAACAAAAAGTAGTGACTAAAATTATTATTCCATTATATATTATTATCTTGTTAACTTTAAAAAATAATTCATTTTTCGGATTCATTTTCGGCGTATAAAATACGTGTGTGCCACGACAGAAGTAAATACGCATAAATGAATATTTAACTTTGATTGGAATTACATTAAATCGAACTCGACGGGATGGTTGTTTACTGTCAAATAATGTAAACGTTCAATAATAGAGCGATAATAGTTTAGGCAAAACTATACCTAGGTAAGTGGTAACCAAGAACATACTGTAACGAAATATAAATAAAAGTTTATTTTTCACTCAAACGTACCACTCTGACCACTCTGATTCCGTCAATACCATTGCATTTATAATAGTCTATTATAAAATCAATAGTCAATACGCAGCAAAAATTACCTCGATTTGTATTATGACAAACTATTAAAATTTTTACAACATGTACGAAGAATCATTTTATAGTTATTTTATTTAGTTGATTAAATAATATTAATTAAGTTTAAAATTAAAAAAAAAAAAATGTATTAAACGGTCTGTGGTCGCCCGTGAAGTATTCACTTAATATAATAATAATAATAATTTATTTCACAAATAAGAATACAATGCATTTGAAAAACAAGACAATAGAGACAATATGCAACACTCCCTGTAAGCATATATAGCTTGTATTGGGAGCACTTCAATCAAATATGTTCTATTAAAGATATTATATTTTATCGAATTAAAGTAAATTTCTTTTAAAACGCACCGTTTCGTCATTACGGATGTAAAATGTAATTACTAATTATCACCATAATATCATATTAAAATATTTCGACGCTGATATTTTACTTTTAAGTGAGACGATATTACATACAACACTAAAGTAAACGATTTTTATCATAATAATACTGCTACCTTTGTATATTGTAGGTAGGTACACGCGGACGAATAGTAGTCACTAAAATTATTCCATTATGATATCTTTTATATTCCTGTGCAGCAGAAACACTATACTTGCCGTTTTTGCAAGACAGCGTTTTCGTTAATATTTTATGTCACATATTTTATTCAAACCGAAACGAGCTTGTATAGGTACAACAATGTGTGTTTAGGATACATCGGGTACCGTATGTTACAAACAGCACAAATATATCATATTATTATTATTATAAATGTAAAGTCGTCTCGCCGTCTCGCATAGATAATAATAATAAATACAATCTGTGTCCAGTCTTGTACGATAATATAATATTATAATATAATTCTCTAGTGCCGTCGACTTTCGTCGGACAAATAATAAAATACGCGCGATTGATGACGGATTCGCGTAGTTCCGCGCGGGACGTGTTATATTAATGACTCGAATCTTAAGGTACACGTACAAAAGTGACACACATAAGTCAATATAGGTATAATGAACACCGAACGTCAGTGGCGCAAGTAACGTAAGAGATTTCGGGTTCAATTTAAGCGGTTCGAGTACGGTTAGAATAATATAAGCGTTATACGAATCCGTACCCGGTAATTCTCAATTTTAAGATGGTCTACGAAAATTGGAATTTACCTACTGCCGAGAACGAGCTATATATGCGTTTACGCTGTCCGATTTCCCCGGAAATTTATGGTTTACGTGAAAACATTGACGTTGCGATCAATTTTTTTTTCAAAGCGATTTCCGTTCACTGTTCTACGGACTTTATTTACTGTTTGTTCATATTTTATATTATGGCGTATACACTATTGTTGTTTTATATATTATTAACGAGCTAATTTCTTATTTAAAAGTAGGTACTTTGTACTCTAAGATTAACTCACAATAATTAACAGCTGCCTGTAGCCAAATGTATAACTTACTGATACGTGAACATTTCGAAATACAATTTTCTATTCTTGTTTTATGTATGCCAATCATAGGTATTTGAATTCATATTTTATCATGATGTGCTACGTCTTGTAATGTTCCTTATAGTACTTTTTAATTTTTAAATAATATTTTTAATCAATTCAGTTTTAAGAATTCCGTGCTCTTATAATTAACTAAAAATTACTGGCTAAAAAGTTTATTACTAATAGTCAAGAAAGGTCCCTATAATAATAACCAATTCATGACCTATAATTGTTGTTTAGTACTCTCACACACTTTATTTAGTTACGAAAAAATTAGTGTTTTTTACAAGATTTTTATGTGTGCTTTACATTATTACATTATTTTCTGTAATTGAAAAACAAAAAAATCATTAATAATATTTGACTTCAGTCCAATATAAATATCCATTATTCATTCAATCTAAATTTAATTTTCAAAGTATTAAAATATTTGTTCGACGAAGTAAATTTGTTTTAAAGTACTACCTATGTGTTTAGTTAATATTAATATTAATATTAATACAACACTCAAGTAAGTCAGGTTAAGTATAACCCATTCTTTATTAGTTCTGTATGAACCTACACTATAATATTATTACGATCCTTACTTCCCTAAAAAAATTGGAATTTGTGGTGAAATCGACATATACCAGAATACACCTACATTATCACTTATCAGATTATCTAATTATGTGTGTCGCGGATTCGGTTTTTTTAGAACTAATATTATAACGAACCAAAAACTGAGCATGTTGCTATATTTAAATATTTTAATGAATACTGCTGAACAGAGATAATGACGGTAAAGTACAGTACACCATATGGTGTACAGCCATTAGCATCAAGAAAATATAAAATGCTTACAGCCTACAGGGGTGAAAATTAACTTCATTTGCCTTCGCAAGCATACAAAATACAGCTGATTCAATCTTCGCAATTTGAAAAAAAAAAAAAAACAGGTAAGTGAATGTCACTCTGCTGTACAGTAGATTACAAGTGGGTCATTGTATAATGGTTGTAACTTGTATTAGACTTGAATTCAATGATATAATATCATTGTATAAGAAAAACGATTCTGAGCGGAGACGGTTTGACAGTCTGGATATTTTATATTTTGTTATTATTTATTTTATCATGTAATTTGAATTAATATTAAAATATTATAATTTTTTATTCGTTTCTATGGTGATAAACAAAACGTTGGAAATTAAAATCCCAATTTTAGCGTTTTTTCGTAATTTTCCGGTTGTTTTTCCCGTGGCATTAAATAACTATTGAGAAAATCGGAAAATGACCTCTCTAATAATGTACCATCTTGATCCAATTTGCTAAAATATAAGGTACTATATGTTGAAATCAAAACACTCCTTCTGAAAGAAATTTTGTATACAGGATATAAAAAGAAAAAAAAAAGAAAATAAACACCATTATAAAAACAATAGCTTCCTCACTCCGCTCAGAATCTAATATAAGCGAAATTCTAAAATTACATAAAAAATATAATATTATTATATTGTTTAAAATATTCTACCGTTAATTCTTATTATATTTTTTCTAATTAAACCTAAATACAAGCATATTGTTATGAAAATGTATAACTTTTTATATAAATTAATTTATTATAATCGTATACATTTATTTGAAAACGTCTCTGCTTAATTGCTCAGAAAAAAAATTATGTTTTGATAACTTTTTCAATACTGATATACATTTGAAAAAAATTAATGTTGGTCGCGATTTGATACAAACTAATATTACTCTGTTATTATATCAAATTGATCTCATATATTTTGCATTTTATATTTTCACTTCAACAGTAGTAGTTTTAAAAAAAAAATAAATACTATTTACATTGTTATGTTTTGTAAGTTTTAAAATAATGTCAACTAATTTCCTGAAAATTGTTGAAACATTACAAATATATTCGAAGTGTTTAATGACGAATAATAAACAGTTTATTATTTATAAGCACTTCAAAGAAAATTGTTGAACTAAGCTACAGCTTCACCAAAGCGATGGTTTTAATAATAATAATAAATTTTTATACTAAATTATTAATATTTTACTTTGTTAAACAGTTTTAATCGATAAAAGAAGCTTTGAAAGTGTTTTATGAAATTATGAATAGGTATTAAAAATTAAAATTACTAAATTAGAAAATTAGAAAAAGTTTATGATATAAGTATTTTAATAAAATATTATCTTGGTATAGACAAATATTGTCGGGAGGTAAATTTATAGGAACCAAATGATCCATTTAACGCGTTAGACACTCATATTATTTCAAAAACTATTAAAGTACCACAATACTCCGCTCGTCAATGTTTTAAATACTTATAATTCATAAACTACTCGTCTTAATTAATGCGATTTGTATGTATCGAAATACCAAGAAATATATTCTGCTTTGGGATATGAAATTAAAACTGTTTAATATGTTGTCATTCAAAAAGGTAAAAAAATAAATGATAAATAATAATGATAAACATTTTTAAAATAGATAGGTATATTTTTTAAACATAATGTTTTTCAAAAACGTGAATACTTTTTAATGAGTGTTCTACATTAAAATGTGTCACCTGCAGGTACACTGATTGCCAGCATAGGAATTCGGTAATCATTGTTTCTTTCATTTTAATAATGCATAACTCACAATTCCCCGTTTATTTTTCTCTAAATTATATTCTGTCGTTTTAAAAACACTAAGCCGTCTTAAGAAATGTTTACTTAAACTTCTATAATCGAAATGCAGCTCATCGCAAGTAACTTTTAATGCTTATAAGTTTTCCACCACCTTATTTCCGGCTGAATATTGATGACCCATCACTAAAACTGAGACCGATCAACATTTTAAGATTAAAATATTATTATTCTCAATTTATAAATTATATTCGTTTGCATTAAAATTTTATTTAAATGTTAAAATATACAAATGAGTGAGCGTTAAATGAAATATAGTTTTTTTTTTTTAGACGTTAACTGTCAATTAGCAATTTCAAAATTTAAAACTTACTTGTCGGAGTACAAAAATACATTACGCCTATATTATGTATCTGTTTTCGCGTGGGCAATTAATATGATAATATGGATCTTTACGGAGAAAACTATGGAAATATCTATATAGTTAAGAAATTCAGAATCACGAATCTTACAATCAGATATTTTACAGTTAAAATATATTGCTCTAAGACGAATTGTTGAATTGGTATTTGCGACTCAATACATATTTCGAGTTCCTAAAACTTTTGATCTATAAATACATTTGTTCTAAGAAACCGGTAGGTATAATGTCTTGCTGCGTGCAAAATAACTTAGAATCAACTGAGATTCTGTAATTTTATTATCAGAAATTATACAATTAAAATATTATTAGAGAGAGGTATGAATATGTGTTTTCGGATAAATGCTATATTTTGAACATTTTAATTCTAAAACATTTTCTGAGAAAACGCAGTGTTTCAGCAAAAATTAAATTCTCAATAACTGTTGTTCACGATACTGTCACGATTGGGTTTTAGCATAGAACAATATAGAAGCGATCGGATCGGGGTTTTGTTTCCCTATGATCTGAAGTCTGAACACCCAAAAAACATGGAAACGTTTCCGCGCACTAACATGATGATAGACCGTTTATGTAAACGTTTTCCGGAACAATTGGAACAATTGGCGGGATACGCTACGTGGGATCGGCTTGTTTACCATTCCCTATTTCATGTATGCCACACCCCCCTGGAAAACGTGTTCAAGGCCGCAATCGCCCGATCTTGTCCATTCACGGAGTGTCGTACCCCTGGTTTTAGCGACCGGTTTACTTAATAATTGCTCAGAACTCATTGAAATACTAGTTTTTCAAAATATCGCAAGATATAATACTGCTTGAAAATTATGAATTTACGAAATTTACAAAATTACGTATTCAGGAATCTGGGATCTGAAATTGTACGGTCAAATAAAAGGTGACGATCACAATATTCATAACGATATAAAATATAATTTAGCTCAATGCGCGCATATATAAAAATTTTATATTTTTTTAATTTTGTATCTATACAATTCTACGCCCAAGCGGGAAATTTTACAAAATTACATGGATATACAGTGAAACATAAATTTGTAACATATTTAATAAATTCATTAATTATAGCCAAATAATAAAAAATAATGGTTTAATCTAAGGAATTATTATAATTCATAAAACGCATCGTTCGGAATTTGTCCATATACGATGTGGAGTGTGCAAGAATAAAGAATAGAGAACGGTTTCTGGCGCAGTTTGTTGGGACACAGAATTTGATATTTTATAAAAAGTATCAGGTGCATCCAAAGTGCCGTCTAGAAGAGGTAGGTAAGGAAGAAGCATCGATCGACTTTGGTACGAATGTTAGGACAGTGTTGAAAGAGACTCGGATTAGGCTGTAGTCAATCGTATACTAATGAGTCTGTAGTATCTAAATCTAGTAATATTATAATATCGGCTTAACTCCTTTATATATGGCTTAGATAAATCCAATCGCCAGTGATCAAAATGGTATTTATAAGGTCCTGCAGTTATAATTGAATAATTCAACACAATTTCCAAATAATTCAAATATAATATTATTAATGTTGTTCGTTTAAACATCGGATAAACGACTCGACATTTTCAGGACTATAACAACAATGATTACATATAACTTTTTAATTTAAGTTTCAGAGTCTGTGGTTTAACCATATCTGCCTATCGAATAATTTAAGTTTTCGCAACACTATTATAAGACGCTCGCATTTGTTTAATTAGTTTAGTTCATTGCATATTATAATTATCTCGGTAAAGATATTAAAATGTCAAAATTTTACATCTCTAGTGTTTAATAATAATTATTATTATAAGCAACAGTTTTAATAATTAAAGACATTTCTGTCAATCTTTATGCTATCACAGATCACATGACCTTTTTAGTTTATTCAAAAATTAAAGTTTTGAAATTTTACTGTAATAATTATAGAAAGGAAAAAGTTTCAGCGATCATAAATAATAAAATATCGTTATGGTCCCTCTTCGTCTCCCAAAATACATGACTACTGAAAAATGATAAATGGCCTGACCGAATTTTATAATTTCCAAACGTGAATGCCGAAGATCGGTTTCACGCAGAAGCCAGTTATATTTATAATAATATTATGATATTTCTAATAACATAAATTTCATCGCGAATATTCGTTTATTTTTGTGACGCATTTAATAATTTTCTGCAGACGTGTTTCGAGTCATCATAGTAAACGAAATGGAATAATATATTACATCCAGTCCACAACAATATTGATCATTAAAAACCGAGCGACGCGCAACAATTATTTCGAAATTAACTAGCTGCGAATTAGCAGCTGATTAATGTAATGGAGGATACAAGAATAATATTAATTGCTATACTGTTTCTTTAAGTCATTCAGAGAACCGGAAGCGTCCACATTTAACATTGTTTATCCAAGCTAGACCGGTCGGCTAACGGTTAATCAAATGCGCATAATATTATATTATGATATCTTAGGTACTTTTAATATTATGTAAATGTAGAAATTTATTATTTCACAAAATACCATACAACATTTTTTAATTAAAATATATAAATATAAAAATAATTTTGTTTCCAAAAGCAAAGCTTGAGTAGGAAACAAGAGTTCTAAATTGCTTTTAATAATGATATTATAATTATCACATAGGCGGGGTACCTATAGGCGCAAATCACGTTTGAGATTTGGGGAGGGGGTCTGAAGCCCCGCTACTACATATAGTATTATTAAATAAGCTTAAAGACAACTTAAAAAATGTTAGGAGGTCTCGGCCCCTAAATCCCATCCCCCTCTTTTCGCCTATACGGGTAAGTAAAAACCCATTTTTTCAATTATAATATATCAGACGGCCATGGGGCGAATTCAATAATATGATTTGCCTTTAGCGAAAACGTTCCAGGAATCTGGGTATAGTGGAGATAACGCAATAATATTATCGTTTATTCGACTTCAAATTAGATATTTTTAAGGCACAGTTTTTAAATTCACTATACCAATTATACGGACCAGGTAAAGTGTCCTACTGCCCACTAACAGATTAAACATTGCTTATTCAGCCCTAGCAAAACAAATCTAAAAAGTATAGAGGAAGAATATAATTTAATATGAACAAATTGTTTAAAAAGGTCACCAGATAATTTTCAACGACACTGCGGATGAACAAAAATAGGTCAATAACTGTGGATTTACATAAGAGTCATCCGTTTAAGGCCTTTAATTTTTTATAATGGATATATTTATTAATTTTATAATAAATTATATCTGATCCTGCGTGGTGTTGGCTGACGATAAAATAACAACAGTGGATTAACCCCGTCATCTCAAACTCCGTTAAATGTAAAATGCGTACATTTTTAACACAGTAATGTCAGTAATTTGGGTCGCATTGGCCAAATATAAAATACAGGTCTAAAATTACATCCAACCATAAATACTATTTTTTTACTAAATCTATTAACAAACATTTTATGGAAATCGGTCGGAAACTGTGGATTTTAATAAGGTTTATGCGTTTTATACCTTTGATTTTGTATATTAGATATATTTATTAATTTCAGTTGATCCTGTACGGTGTTTCCCGACGATCTTGACTGATTTATAAATAATGCCAGTGGATATACCCTATCGTCTTAAACTCTGTTAAGTACACACATTTTTAACACAGTGATTTGGGTGGTTTCAACCAAATAAAAAACACAGGTCAACCCTATACAGACGAATAATATTCGTTTTTTGCGAGCCAACAAATCCCCGTATGAGCCCTTCTTTAAAAAAGGCGAAATTTAAAAATTGACTTCGAGGTGCTCATCGTCATAGCATATAGCATTACCTACCAGGTATCAGAAGTCAGAACCAGGCGAGTGTGATATACGTGGCCGCGAATCACTCACAAACAGACACACACACACACACACACACACACACACACACACACACACACACACACACACATACACACACGTCATATTATAACATACGTTCGATGAATATTGACACGCACTTTTAATGAAAAAAACGATTATTATACACTCCAGTAGCGGATCCAGGGGGGTGGTGCAGGGGGCGCGCGCCACCCCCTCAGCCCGTATTTAGTTATAAAAAATGTTTCCATGAAATAATAATTGTGTAAGACAGACAGTACGACTTTTTTTAAAACCTCGAATCGCCGGCTACGACGGTTATAACTTATAATACTATTATACATATTATAATATTATCTACATATTCAGCATGTTTATTTTTGCTATTATTGTGGTTAATATTTATATTAAATCTAAAAATAAATATTACATTCAAAATATTTTCAGGCAACGCGCTACACCGTCGGCACGCCGTTATGGCGTTATCGTCCGATCGTCGTTAACGAAATATAATATTGAACTATAGCCATCATTTTTCAATAAGTTAAGAGGACGTCGTACCCGCATGTGTTGCCTCCGTCTTACAAACGTACGACATGCAAATTTTCGTTCGCTAGTTTCAATAGGGTGCTGTAATTTTTGA
>NC_042495.1:110398216-110416069 GCF_005508785.2 Acyrthosiphon pisum
TATACAGAGTGTAATAGATAGAGCTGACTTTTAGAATAACTTGTTCCATTCAATATTTAAAAATATTTTTTGTATGATAATTTATAATCACTTGCGCTACATATATTATACAAAAAATTATTTTTATTTTTTAACACTGAAAATTTAAAATTAAAAATTTAATTGAAATTTTTTGGATATATTCTAAATAGCCAATTTTTGAATCTGATTAGAAGAACAATTTTGATACTAAAAACATTTATCTAAGTCCAGTAGTTAATTGTTTAGAATTTTTTAAAATATCAATATTTTTTGATTAGATGAATTCGGAACGTAATAACTTTTTAAAATATTTTTTTTGGGAATTTGCTGACATGAGTATATTTCTTAAATTATTTAATAATCATAAAATTTTAACAATTTTTCCCTACTCTTAACTAGTATCATTTTTTTTCGTCAAGTCTTTTTGTTACACCTTATATATAGGTCTGTCCTGCGAGAGGAGCGTAACACGATTGCACACTTTTTACCTTTTTACCTGAAAAAACACAACATGATTGCACACTTTTTACCTTTTTATATTTGAGGAAACCCATCAAATTATATCATAAATGATAAATTAAGTTCATAAAATTCAAAAAATTTAACAACACCTATTATAGTCAACAATAAATAATTATAATATAATACATCACAACTATTACGCATTAAAAAAAGCAATAATCTTCGGTATTGGTCTACAAAAATAAAGAAAAAAAGATTTACTCATAATGATAATAAAAATAATAATAATTTAATACGTATACCTAGTATGAAATATTTATTGCACGTCAAACAAAAAACAAATTTTAAGGTCATAAATTAAGAGGACGTCGTTCCCCCATGTGTTGTCTCCGTTTTACAAACGTACGTTATAGCAAATTTTCGTTCGCTAGTTTCAATAAGGTGCTGTCATATGTCCATTTAAAAATTAAAATATCGTAAAAAACCAACGAGAAGGCACAGATAATGTTGTTATCTAAAATTTTGATAATAGATCAATTCACTCTAAAATCAAAAATGACAGCACCCTATTGAAACTAGCGAACGAAAATTTGCTATAACGTACGTATGTAAGACGGAGACAACACATGCGGGTGCGACGTCCTCTTAATACAAAACATTAAACAACTTATAAAATAAAAATGTAGTTAAGATGAATTAATACATATATAGTTAGTACCTATGTAGTATTTAAAGAATATTCATTTATTATTATCATTATACAATTTTAACTTCAATGGAATTAAATGGTTTAACTGCAAAAAATCGGAAGACCAATATAATTAAATGTCCTCATAATATGCGCCCCCCCCCTCAGAAAATTTCTGGATCCGCCCCTGATACACTCCAAGGCCTCGGACCACACAACATGAAGTTACAGCATTATTGTATTTTTAAGTACAAGTAAGTATAACATTGCCAACATTAACCGTGGCTCTGGATAATATTCCGACCGGTCCACGGGCCGGTCATGGTGCATGTCATTGACGTAATATTTGTCGTTAAAATCGATGTGATTACGCGCGACTGCGTTGTTCACGTTGTGTAGGTACCTACGCACTTGATTAGTTTTCGTGCACGTCGGAGATACTTGGGGTTAGCTCATCGTCCATAACATTTTGTTTTTATCAAGTGTATCTTCGTTCGAGGCAAACAACCGATTTTATGTTTGCACACACAATACTATTAGGCTAACCTATTCTGAATAATATTACGGATATTTATATTTTTAATCAATCATGGTAGGTGCATAGATTGAAATTTTGTCCGACATTACATTAGACTAAAATCATAGATTACACGACACATACATTATACTACACATACATGCATTATAGGTTGGTATATAATAAAACGGATACAAACATTGATTTTATTAATATATACATATATATTAGGCTCCTCTGACGCATTAGCTTACGACTCGCATATTATATAGTACTTAATCCGGCTTGCGTGCAGGCATAATTCGATGGATTTTTACGATCGTATCTAATGGCTTCGTCTGTACCGATGCGGATAACATATACCATCGTGTTACTATAATAATACACGCAATATCGTTATATGACGTATATATTGGATATACCACCGGTTGAAGATAAATATCGGCGTGTTACGTTCTGCCAAGCTAAAGAAAAGCCGTCGTCTTCTTTCATTGTTATTCCTCTTTATAATAATAATATACTCTTTCTGCGGACCGCGTCGCGAGTTCATCAGATAGACCACGCAGACGCGTTTCTCGCTGATATAAACCGAACCCGGGTATCACTTTTTGTAGAGTGGGTTAGGTATAGGTACCTTATATTCCTATACTGCACCGTGGCGGAAAAATAAAAAAGAAAATAAAGCCGTGACTGATGGTCGTACGCTGCCTATAAATAACGGGTTTTTATTGACGAACGGGCGACAGGTGACCGCGGTGGTTATGGAAATTTATCAGCCACGCGCCGGCGGAGTCGATGATAAACGATTTGGGAACGGCCGCAACCCAACATTTTTTCCCCATACTTACATGCCTGAAAATCTCTGAAAACGTTGATCAAGTGAGATTGTTATGTATAAAGTTATGATTATTATTACAATTTACGGCAACAATAATGTGCACAGAATGCATCGCAAGAGGCGTTTCCCTTTACTATATAGGCAGATAATATTAAAATACGCCAATGCAGTGTCCGTATAAAACGATGAAATATAGGTGACATCAACATGGAGTCAACAAAATATGCAATACTAGAATAAGTACGCTACTGCAGGAGAATATAAAAATATAGTTTTTTTAGCATAATTCATATTTATTTTCAATAAAGCATATTATATTATTTTCCATTTTGATTTTTAATGTGTGAGGTGTTTAATAATTTGCCCCCTCTTACCACCCATAATGTTTCACAGGTACACCTGCAATACTCAAATATTGTCAGTCAATAATTTGAAATTCTCGCGCAAAACCTGCATCATATACTATGACATATTATCGTGTACAATAGATTGCTTTTCATTACTGAGTTGACTAGCAAATGTTAGGTAGGTTCAAGGTATCCATTTTATTTATTTTTTTAATATAATAGTGAATTGACGCATTATTAAACTTAAAGGTAAAAAGTTATTTAATGCCATGGGAAAAACCAGCGAAAAATTACGAAAAAACGCTAAAATGGGATTTTAATTTCTAACGCTTTGTCTACCACCATAGAAACGAATAAAAAATTATAATATTATAATATTAATTCAACTTACATGATAAAATAAATAATAACAATATAAAATATTCAGACTGACAAACCGTCTCCGCTCAGAATCGTTTTTCTTATACAATGATATTTTATCATTGAATTCATGTCTAATACAATCCATTATACAATGACCCACTTTTTGTAACCTAATGTACAGCAGAGCGACATCCACTTACTTGCTTTTTATAGTTTTATTTTTAACGAATTTCTTACGGCACGAAAAATAAACTTGTTTGTATACCAACTATTATTTTTGCCTACGATACAGCGATATTGTATCATTTTTTTGTATTTTATCAAAGTTTCAAAATAAGCAAATTGTATAATAATAAAGGATTAACGAGATGTTTTCGAGAATTTCGGTTAAAAAAAAAAAAAAAACAGCAATTCGTTGGACAATATCATTTATTACTTGCAATAGTGATTTGTCGTATAAAAAGAAGTGAATGTCAAGTCACTATCGTTTCAAACTTAACAAAATAGATATTCGATATTATCGTCAATTAGTCGTAATAAGAGCTGTCCAGCCGTGTATTGTTTGTGTCATTTTGATTTATGCGGTTGTTTTTATAGTTGAGTAGCTGTAATGTAATTAGTATTACAAGTGAGATGTTTCTTGCTGTCATCAAGTACGTTGGCTTTATATTGAACGAACATTTTATTGTTTTATTGAAAATAAAAATATTATATTCAAATTAAATATAAATTAAATTAATAGGTCATTTTGAAAAGACCATTTCTCCACACATTTTCGAAACTAGTTTTATGCGAAAGATTTGTTTAACTAATAATAATGCATATTTCCTGAGATACCGCAATATTAAACAAAAATTCGTTATAGTCCAAAAATAACGAGTGCATTTGAAAAGACCATTTCTCCAAAATATATGAAATAAATGTTTTTTTATATATTTAGTAGTTGAAAAGTGAACTATATATATCTTTTTAATTTAATTAACTAAAAAGAAAAAATATATTTTTTTGTCAAACCTAAAAAGTTAATATAAAAAATGTTTTTATTTTTATTTTATATATATAAGTAGTAATCAAAAAGTAAACTATATAATTTTTTTAAGAAAATGAACTAAAAAAAAGTGATTTTGAATTTAATAAATAAAATTATTACAAAGATTGCACAATGTATTTTGTAAGACTAATTATTTAATTTTAAATTATATACAATAAACAATTTATCAGAGTCACAAGGTCATAATCAATGAAAATTTACAATCCATTAGAAAAGGTCCTGGGCCGCAAGTAGCGGGGGTGCTGGGGGTGCACCGCACCCCTAAAATTGCCCCACCATCATATTTAGGGGCCCTTTTCAGACATATGAAGATAACATTTTATACAACATTTTATTCTATGCATTTTTAACTATAACTTGGCCTCACAAATAAAACTTTGTTGATATATTTCATAGAAAAAAAACTAAAAAAAGCAGGTAAGTGGATGTCGCTCTGCTGTACAGTAGATTACAAGTGAGTCATTGTATAATGGATTGTATTGGACTTGAATTCAATGATATAATATCATTGTATAAGAAAAACGATTTTGAGCGGAGACGGTTTGTCAGTCTGGATATTTTATATTGTTATTATTTATTTTATCATATAAGTTGAATTAATATTATAATATTATAATTTTTATTCGTTTCTATGGTGATAAACCAAACGTTAGAAATTAAAACCCCATTTTTACTGTTTTTTCGTAATTTTTCAGTGGTTTTTCCCGTGGCATTTAATAACTATTGAGAAGATCGAAAATGACCTCTTTAAAGTACCTAACACCTTGATCCAATTTGCTAAAAGATAAGGTACTATATGTTTAAATCAGAGCACTCCTTTCGGTAGAAATTTTGTATACAGGATATAAAAAAAAAAATAAAAAAAAATAAAAAAATAAAAAATAAACACCATTGTAAAACAAATAGCTTCCTCGCTCCGCTCAGAATCTAAAATTGAAATTGAAATTATCCGTAAACAGCTCAAAACGTGTCAAAATATTTTAAAAATTTTATCAAGTACTGGAATTGATAAAATAAACATTTCGTAAAATTTTCATGTATTTACAGTTATTCATCTTTGAATTACATAAAAATCTTAGATTTAAAAAGACAATTTTACTTTTACGTAACTAACGTTTTACTTCATACTATGAAAATTATCAGAAATTATGTAACTGGTAAAAAAATATGGGTATCTATAGATGAAACAACAGATACAAGTGGACGTTTCATAGCTAACGTTGTAATCGGAACCTTGGAATTTGATCAACCTGGTAAGATATTTTTACTCACTACGGAAATTCTTGAAAAAGCTAACCATTCTACAATAGCCAAACTTTTTGACAAGTCCATGTTTATATTATGGCCCAATGGAATACGTCACGATGACGTTTTGTTATTTTTATCTGACGCGGCCCCTTATATGGTCAAAGCAGCTTCTACAATTAAAGTTTTATATTCTAAAATAGTGCACATAACTTGCCTGGCTCACGGTATACATAGAGTCGCTGAAACCATAAGAAGTAATTTTCCAAAAATTGATAAGCTTATCGCCAAAGTAAAACAAATATTTTTAAAGGCTACTAACCGTATTTTATTGTTTAAAGAAGAAGCTCCAGGTATTAATTTACCTCCTCAGCCCATTATAACCCGATGGGGGACATGGATAAATGCCGCGTCCTACTATTGTGAACATTTTGTAGAAGTAAAAAAAGTAATACAATTATTAAATTCAAATGATGCTATTTCTATTGAACAAGCTCAACGTCTTTTGTCGGATAGTTCTATGGAAACCAACTTGGCATTCATTCATTCCAATTATGGTTTCATACCAGCAGAAATCACTAAACTCGAAACCCAACATGTTCCATTAATCGAAGCTTTATCTATAGTTAATAACGTTGAAACTAAAATAGAAAAAATTACGGGACAAAATGGAATATTAATAAACCAGAAATTCAAAACTATTTTACAAAAAAATGAAGGATATCAAATAATTTTTCGTATATCAAAAATTCTAAGTGGAGAAATACAGTCAATGGAGGGCTTGCCAGAAGACTTGACCAACAACGAATTATTGATTATAATTAAATTTTTTTAAATTTTTTCAATGCAATTTTTAAATTTATAAGTGCAATTTTTAATATATTTTAATGCAATAATGCAATCAATTTAGTGTGTTTTTTAATGCAATAACTTCGCTGCCCTAGTTATGACATATAGAAAATTCTAATATAAACATTCAGTCAAAATTTCATGTAGGTAGATACGGTCATTTGCTTTAGAGTTACACCACCTAAAACCCAAAATCGATTTTGTTGAAAACCGATTTTGCGTAAAAATTCCCGTTTTTCCTTAATTTTTCTTTTGTATTTCACGGCACTTTCGAAAACTATTTGGAATTTTTTACTTTTGTCGAAATCCGATTTTGCATAAAAATTCCCGTTTCTCCTTAATTTTTCTTTTGTGTTTCACGGCATTTTTGAAAACTATTTGGAATTTTTTACTTTTGACCCTCCCTCCCCCCCGCCTCCCAAAGTACAGAGAAGATACTGTTGAAGCAAATCTGAATGAAGCATTTTGACTGTCTTAAAAGGTGATGACAGAGACAAAAAAAAAATTTTAATTAAAATAAGACACATCATTGTAAAATTAATACATTCATCGCTCCGCTCAAAATATAAAATATCAACTGAGATGAAAACACATGGCTTACATTTTGAATGGAGGCCTGTGCAGCATAACTCTTTTGATATATTTCTGTAAGTAAAATTAATTCAAATAAAGTGATAACAATTGTTTTACTTTTTAAAATTTTACTTGGTATGCACTATGTATAGACATTATTTGAAGAGCCAAAATAAAAATGTTTAGCCTCTTGAGATAGAAAACTATGTGCCTTTATTATTTTCTGGGTTTTTTTGTTACCAGGGAGTTGAAAGCTCACCCTTAATTGCACTTTTGGTGCTACGCAATTTTGTAAGACAAAAGTTTGAAATAGGGGGCCCCAAAATTTGACTCGCACCTGGCCCCTTTTATCTCTAGTTGCGGCACTGAAAAGGTCATATCTCAAACACGTTCATTCCCTTATAAAATAATCCAGTAGGTATAAATAATCAATATTATATTATCATAGTTGGTTTTTTATAAGGGAATTAAATAATTCAACCGTTATTCAATTTTCATCTAAATTCAATTTTGATCTATAAAAACAGTTTTTTACGTTTCCTGAAAATTTTCATTTTATGGAGATATGGCCTTTTATAAATTACCGATTCAAATAAATAAGCATTGCCATGGCCACAACGTATAATATTATACAAAATTCCACAATTTGCTCAAAAAATTCGACCATGATCATGCAAGTTACCATAATATCAAAATATTTACTTTTTCACAAAAGTAGTCTGTCATAATTAACGACAGGCATGACCGGCAGAACCCTACTTAGGGGGGTTGCAGGCCCGGCCCCGGTATAATTAGGGTGTCCATATATATATTGTAATACAGTTGTAGTATAATACGAATTATTTATATCAATCAACATTAAATAATTACCTCTAAACTTATAGTATAATTTATTTATAATCTTAAAAAAAATTTAATATAAAATAAAGATATGGCAAAATTAATTATTTTATAAATGAAGTTGAGGGCCCCAAAATGCATAAGTAGGGCTCTGGTGACCAGTGTGAAAATATCTAAACAGGTTGTGCAGATGAAAAATCATGTATAACTATAGGTACATAATATTTTAATCACATTTTAAGATGGCAAAATATTATAATGGAGATTTATCAAAAGGTGACTAGGTATTTAAATTATTATTAGTAGTACCTATATATTATATACATTAATAATTCATCAGAAGCTATTTATTAAAAAGCCACATTAATGGAGATTACTCCCACCGGTTCCTCCCCTGGAGCCGCATTATATGCCATTACAAAATACAAATATTTTAAACTTGGCTTACCTATATCATTTCTCAGTCGATCGTCGACGCCACGTGTGAAAATATGAACAGAACCACAACAATCGTCCGGGGTGCAGTTTATTCTTATCAAAGGCCCTAGGGAAATCTGTAGACATTATTGTAAATCATGTTATATTTTTCTGTTTATACTAATATACATACCTATAGTATAATATATTTACATGTAAAATCTAAAAATGTTATGATTATATTTTTGGTATGCTAAAATGATTTTACGGCACCAAACAAATTTGTTATGAATGTTTAGTGTTTAATAAATAAAAGTAATGGTCCCGTTTGAAGTACATCGATTTATTCGACTCTGCACAACGTTTGTACAAATGTGGCCATGGCTCGGGTAGTCATGTGTGTCGAACGAGCACTTTCACGCTGAACGATCAGTGACTGTTGGAGTGCAGACGTCGTGTGACAGTGACAAACTGACGATCCCAAATTTGGACATTAACAGTATTATAGTTTTAAAGTTAAGTTAAAAGCTTAATTTTTTTTTTCACTATTTTTGACTTTACTTCCTAATTAGCTTATTTTCTAATTATAACTCCATACCTTGACAACGAGATGTTCTCTGCAAGAATCCGTTGTAACAACTTGCAGACCATTTCAAATTACTTAACTATAAAAATAATAGGTACGTTAAAATCATGCTTATACGATATTATATCTTAACTGTAGTTTAGACTAATGAATTAGTTAATAGTTTCCTTTTGTTTAACCACTGCAAATTAAATCATTTTAAAACGTTTAAATGCAGCACACCTATATAGAAACAAATAAATATTTCTTGATTTAATAATTTGATCGACACAAAGGCCTAATTAACTCAGCCACTGTAGCTGCATGTGGTGCGCGATGCGCAATGAGAAGGATGAATACCAGGCATGGGATGCGTTTTCAAAAAAAAAAATTGAAAGTTATAAAATATACCTATATTGATATAATTATGTGTGACTCAGGTGAAAATTAAAAAAAATTAAAAATAATGAATCAACTTTTTTAACTATGGTAAGTTAATATATATTTTTCTCTAAACTAGATACGATAACTTTTACACTTAAATATCTTATCTTTTAACACTATTAACTTGTAGCTTAACGCTCTTAAAGTTGATGTATTATATGACTTAACCAGCTCTCAAGTTAATTATTTTCGCTAACTTTCCCGGGCTTGGAACAATACTATATAATATATTAGATAGGCACTGCACCGTGACTGTATACGGAACGCTGAACAATATTTCCAGTAGAAAATAATGCGATGGCCCTATATAGTATTATATAATACTCGGGGGACGCCATCATTGCCGAGAAACACATTAAAACACTGTTCGCGTACCTATAGTGCAGTGTTATTTGTTTTATTTTTTGTAATTCGTCGTCCGTAACTCTCTGGCGATTCGCGGAAAATCGGTTTTTACTTAACGAAAATGCCGAATGCGGAATGGTGGCCGTATACCTGCGGGATAGATACGTCCTACCTATACGGCAACTATGACCGTATTTCGGAGGACGCTCCTCCATACCTCATACCCTGGTTCGTTCATATTATTTTGTTATCATATAACGCCATAAAAAATAACGGTATTCGTCACTTTTCACCGGTGATATCTAAACGCATCCCGAAGGAGGGCGTTATTTTGATTACAAGATATGCATGTATTCATGTATAATAGGATGTATTAGGTATACACTACACTGGTACGGTCTACGAATATGAATAAACGTGTCGGGTATCAAAGTGCAACGACGTAAACGTATTTATTTATTTCCGTCTCGGTGAAATGAAAAATAAAAATACCTCTCATAATATAATACGCGTATATTCTCGTGTACACGGTGATATATAATTTATAGAGTCTACGACTACGACACGCGAATAAAAATGTACAAATAAATTCCAGATGTAAGATATTATGACGACGAGTAGGTACCTACAACGACACGAGTTAGCGAGGAATGCATTCAACAATTTGTTTTTAAAGGAAACTCGCACGTCACGAGCGGGACACGCGACTTACAAAAAAAAAAAAAAATTTAAAAATATGTACAAAAATGACAGTAACGCAATTGAACATTTTTTTATTAGCTTTTAGTCGGTGACTATGACAGCCCGACAATTATTTTAAGTGATACACAATATTACTATGACAATAAATACAAATATTAAAATATAAGCTGTGCCAATACCGAATTAATAATAATTTTTTTTATGACCACTTCGGGTTTAATGTTGAACATAATAGAGAAGGTTATGTGTCACTATTATATATTATATTATGATAATAATTATGTACAAGGCGATTGTATTAAAAGCAAACACTATATATTTTTTTTTATCAAGAAGTAGTTATCATTGCCATTTAAGTTTTTTCCTTCTTTGAATGACAGCGAATACAATTCTTACTCCAAAGCAGAATATTTTCCCAAACATTTCAACAAACATACAAATCGAATATTGAACAGTTAGAAAATTAATTATTAGCATTTAAAGTGTAAACGAACGGGTTGACAGGGCTCGGAGGAACTCTGCTAAACTTTGGATCACTGCCCCTCCGACTGCCATACTTTTAAATACTTTAAAGTTATAATTAGTTAACTTTTCGCGTGAAATTCTATTTTTATACATTGAATTACTCAGAAAAACATTCCACTTAGGAACAAGAAATTGAAAAATACATGCGTCCATAAGTCAGTGACGGTTATACATGCTGTTCGAGGAAGGGGGGGGGCGAAAATAAAACCAACCCTCCCCCACCCCATAGCATTTATATATATAACTATATATAATATAAAATATACTCAAGGTATTATAGCCTATAGGTATAAAATATAAATGTATAAATAATATTTATATATTAATAATATTAAGTTATTAACACACTTTAACTTAATGTTTAAACAATAAAGATATGAATGTATTGACTTGGGTATAAAATATAATTATAATAAAACCATATGCCTTTTTTTTGCTTAGCAAAGCGTGTAATAATATTATCTATATTAACATTAATGTCTCTATGGATATGAAGCAGTGCTAGCCCATTTAATCGGTCTTCACCAGTTGTTGATCTCAACCATGTCTTCAATCTAAATAAATAAAACAAATCACATGCATAGTAGCAATATAGGTATAGCATTGAAACATTTAAATAAAAAAATATTAAGCAAGCAGTTACTTAAAAGCATTCAACTATGCAAAACTAATGCATATTTTTAGTAAAAATACTTATAAAGGAATATTATGAAAAGCATAAGCAAAGAAAATTAAGTAGGTACTTATTTTTCCATAATATAAGCAAATAATATTTTTAAATTTAGTAGAGTGAAGCAAACTAGAAAAGTAATTTTTTTAATCATTTGTATTGTATAGTGTATACCACTATACCGCTATACATTTAGTAAATATTAAAATAAATATAATAATATATACTATAATATACCTTGAAATTTGAATTTTTATGCCTGACCGAGACATAGAGTTGATAATATACAATACTATGATAATATATTATCCGTGATTAAAACGAAAAAATATTTTGCTATCAAATCATAAAATTCAAAAATTTGTAGAATGATGTTGTGGGTCAGTGATATACTAAATTAAAAAAAAAACCAAATCCCAAGGGGGGGGGGGGGTCCACCTATTATTGATCGGGTTGTAGAATTCGATCACCAATCAAATATTACGTCGGAAACGGAGCTATTGACATGTTCCGCCGTTCGAGTCGACAAAGTTTGGAAGTTCGAGTTCCATATGTGTCGTATCATCAGTAAGAGTGACATGTGCATAAACTTACAACATGCCTTACACAGTTACACTCTAGCCAATGACACTCTCTAAAACAAATGAGAATGACGTCATTGTTAGCTTGTGAAGTTCGTCGTTTCTATGTTCATTCTTTCTAAGTTGAAATGACTCAAATATCACATATTATATACCGTGGCACCAGAGCTGTATTTAACGGGGACAGTGGAGGGGGCAATTTCCCCGGGCTGGCAATTTTAAGGTGATTTGAAGGGCCCAAGATTTTCAGAAAATATATCATATCATATAAGTACGTTCTTCGTTACGAATTTCGTTTTAAATTTTAAAATAATACAATTTATTACTATTATAATATTAAAAATATTAATAACAATAATAATATATCATAATCTACCAACAATTCAAGAATAACTAAATGCATTACAGCTATGGTGGCACTTTTCGTCAGTTATAATAAAACCTCATTGACACATAGTACCTACCTATATAATAACCCGACGGCACGTTGTTTGTTTTAAAAGGTATAAGACCGTAAAGTGACTGAAATAAAGATCAAACACAGTCTTATGTAACACTTTTATTGGCTTTAAAATAAGACATAAAATATCACACTTAGCCCGGGAGACAATGATAGTCGCTCACGCACGTACAAAACTAGCACCTATATTCTACCAAGTTTCAAGACAGTACGTTACGACTTTACGCGAAAAAAAATTAAAAATAGTTGCAAATAATTGTAAATTCGTAAATGATCATAAAACTTGGAAATCAAAAAATAAAGTCGTGGGTGAGGGGGGAGTAGCTGCTGGATTTGTTATATTATACAATTTGTTAGCTGGCCTAACCCATCTTAATTATAATTTGTATATAAACAATATTTCTACATATATTTCCCTCCCCCCTGCTCAAAAACCGGGAACAGGTGGGAACTGTTTATCAGAATTTGCTGCCACCCGATCCTGTATCCTATGTATACTACATATATTATAAAACATTAAATACAATTATGTTGACGACTGTTTGCATTGGTCTGCCATATATACGACACGATAATAATATGTATAGCGACGAGTGCACTTTCCACGGAGTCCGGTGCGACGCGTCCCCGAGGGGAAGGTGCGCAAAAACGTATATACAATAAAGTGTGGGGGGGTTCTGGCCCTCCCGTGGCTTTTTTTTACCATTATAAAATATACCTAAAGATACAGTTCTTTTTAGTACAGAGAAAAATAGAGAGAGAGAGAGAGAAATGCACGAGTCCAAGCTGCTGCTGCAGGTGTCGCGAGAAGAGCTGCAAACGGGGAATAATAATCATAAAAAAAAAATGATAAAAAAAAGGTGATAATATAATATATTATTATATTGACAACGTCGGATGAAAAATCGTTTGCAATCGCGTTTTTCATCCCGTACGGTACACTTTATAATAATATATTATATGTGTGTGCGTAATATACGACATCGACATATATATTGTTATATAAATATTTATATCTCTGCGTGTGCGCATTATATTCTTTGTGCTCGCGAAAATTGTCTACGGCGAACAATACGGACACGTATACGACACAATATTATGTATATAGGTATAAGTTTGAGAGTATAATAATAATAATAATAATAATATTGTGCCGCCCGCGTACGACAATAAATTATAATAATATTTTACTCACCTTATGTGTGTATACAGGGAGGCTGCAGTTCGGTCGGCTGTGTACGAAATTCGGCCCCCGACGAATGCGAAGCACACTTCGCGTGACCTGCTACCGATACACGATACTCGTACGCGACCATTTTCTATATGTAATATAATAATATTATTATAATTTATAATAATTGTTCGGTCGTGTATGAACACGCCACGTCGTGTTGTTGTAACGCGTGGTCGGCATAACGATTTATTACGAAACCGTGTGCCAAACGCAGACCGATTTTTCTCCTTTGCGGGTCATTTGAAAAAAAAGCCACGTTTCACACCACACGTGTCGTATGTACCACCTTCAACAATATGCGTGTCAAAAGTCTGACAATTTAGTGTTTATCCTCATATCGTCGAGTTCTATATGACGTCAAACTCCAAGAATAACGCAATTATTAAATAAATAAATAACTCAGTATTTCCCAATCGGCACCACATTTTGCACACATTAATAACATTATGATCGGGGAGTGTTCTTAGTACTGTTCTTGTTTACATAATATACACGGTTGCCATTAGTTACAGAAATAAAAGAGACTTATCTATATATTATATTAACACATAATATTTAAAAACTCACTCGTAGGGCCGGCGCGAGGGCAGTGCACCTGCCCAGGGTCCCGGAGCTCACTCCAGAAAGGTATATATCATTAATTTAATATTTAAGAGACAATATATTGAAGGACGATAAACGTAAGTCGTAATTAATTACTTAATTTGTTACTTGAACGGTCTAAAGGTAAACTAATATGAAACCATAGGCGTGCGCGTAATTGAATTTTAGTCTATTTCAGTATAATAAGTTAATAACCTACTATAGTAAGTAGATACAATAAATTATAGATGTCTTTTACAAAGTCACTCTTAAATCTATTTATTTATTTTCAGATCTATTGGTTTTGCAAAGATGTTTATATTAATTTTTTTATTTTTTAGTCTATATAGACACTTTTTCAGGTATTAAACTTCGTCCATGAGTCACGTTCAGTTACTCTATGTTCCTATAGATCGGAAATGTACAAATTGTCCTTTTAAAAATGTTTAAGTGCTGCATTTAAAGCATAAAACATATCAATATACCCACAGTGACAGTGCAATTTCAGTTTTAAAACATTTCATAAATATATATTAGTGTATTACCTATATAGTATTGTAGGAATAATTCAAGAAAATATTATTTTGCATTATTTTGCACGGGACCCCGCAATTTTTAACGTCCGGCCACCCGGCCATGATAAAAACGAATGTATATTGATTGTAATTTTGTAGTATATAAAATATCATTTTGTTTATTTATTTGAATTGAACGGGTTTAAGAACCCTAATTATTAGGTACATGTATAATAGCTTGACAGCGTTTCCAAGTATGATTGATTACATTGTACACTGTATATGGGATAAAATAGAAAATAGAAAATTAACAACACTAATTTAAAAGTCACTAGGTAATCAAAAACTACTCGACCGATTTTGACGAAAATTTCAAATTATTCTAAGAATGTCATAAATGTTAAGAGAGTAGTTAGAACCACGTTAAAAAATATACCAAGTGTGGTATATCCAATAAAGTGAATAAGTGATAATAAACAATTTAGAAAATGCGGGTAATTCCTTGGAATATTGTGGGGGAAATCCGTATTTCTTCAGAATGTTGTTGGAAAAAAAATCATAATCTCCCAGGGAAAGTGTTGACTTGTAAGAAAAACTAGGAAATGCATTTTTTCAAAATGTCATTTCTCGGAATGTTAAGGATAAAAACTGATAATCACAATTATGTGCTACTTAGGAACATTGCTTATTGATGCGCGAAATCGTCGGTCACCTCCATATTGTTTAGCCCCTAAATCTCCGTTAATTACCCATTGTTATACCGTGAAAACTCCGTTAATTACCCATTGTTATGACGTTATTAAATCGTCGTTAATTCGATCACAGGTAATGGGTTGGACTAAAGTCACTGATTTCTTCACTAATTACCCCAAATTGACCAATCATACATCAAAGATTATGTGAAACGTCATTATAAACTGTACTAATTGGGCTTAATTGGCTTAATGAGCGTTTGTTATAAGATATTAATTTTTTAAAACTACTTATAACAGGTGGGTAGGTATAATTATATAATTATATACCTACGTATTATAGTTATTATTTTTAACGTATACGTAACAATAATACGTTTAAGGTCCGGTTTTTCAATAAACTTATTTGTCGAATAATCTTCTGAATAAAGTCATAAGTGTTTTTCGATGCAATCTTATTCTCCAGATAGGCTATTCGTTGAATAAAATTAATAGCACGAAATTGATACTAATATGTAGTAGAAATTATGCATCAATGGAACAAGTTACGCAGCCTTATTTCATTATGATTGGTCAATGATAACGTTGATTATTGTGATAATGTGATACGTCTTGTTATTTAAGTTTTAAAAAAACTTAGGCCTAAGTTAAACATTATAAATTCATATTTTATGACACTGCGTTAACATAATTTTCGGTCGCACAACTTACTATTTGGCGATGGCAATTTTTTTTCATCACTCTATAATATCGTAACCATTGTGATGCTTCCTTGCAGTTTACGACAATAACAAATCGGCCGCCCGGTAACCTAATAATGTTTCTAACCGTGTTTGCAAGTTGAATTCCGCACATGTGTAAAAAACGAATCCAATTTTCATGACAATATTTTTATGAAAAGAACAGCTTCCCGAGTCCCAAGCCACTGAAACTTTTCAAACTTTTGAACACTATAAATCTGATTGTAGGGTGGTGGCCAGTATTGATATGTATAATGATTGTCCTGCACGCACGTATATCCCTACAATATAATATATTAATATTATAATACATATTTTATACGAAAAACAACAATATATTACATGCATAATATCTAAGGCTGGGCATTAACTAGTTATGAAGTTAGAGTCAAGTTAGAAAGTTACTTTCTAACTTAATTAGTTGGTTTTAATTCATAATAATTATTATAATATCTTTCTATAACTTAAACATTTTTAAAATAATCTAATCTAACGTGTTGAAAACAAAAAGTATTAACTACTTAGTTATTTTTATAGTTTTTACTTATTATAAAATCCCAATTTTGTAAGGGCCCGCATACATGATCAAACATTTGCGCAACGACTGTGTTTGTGCAAACATTTTGAGAGTGTATGGCAAGGTTGAGAGTTGCTCGACGTATTTCGTTCGGGATCGAAATTTGTTGCGCAAACACAGACGGTGCGCAAAATATTTGATCGCGTATGGGGGGGTCTTAAGACTGCCAAGTGCCAAGTTCCCAGTAAATAATAATAATATTAATAAATAGGAGGTAATTAATTTGTATATGATAATAGATACATTTCTTATCAATCGTTTATATTTTTTACACGATTTAAACATTAGATCTATACTCGATAAAATACAATTAAGAATAATTTATATCTCACTCGTTCAATCAGTTATTACGTATGGTATTGAGAGTTGGGGTTGTGCTTATGATACTCATTTAAAAACAATTATGAATAAATTAATTAAATTTATATTAAAGTTACCTAGCTAAACAAGTACTGATACTATATATAAGGAATTAAATGTATTTAATTTTGATAAGCTGTTTAAAAAAAGTGTATTATTACTAATATATAAGCATAGGAATTTTGTACCAATATGTAACCCTAATGTAAATACTAGGTTTAAGAAAAATGTAAATATTAATATTCCTAGATGTTATAAATCTTTTGGTTTCAAAAGTACATTAAATACTGCTATTACTCTTTGTAAAGACTTAAAAATTAATATTAATATCTTCAATAACTGTAATAATTTTAAATATACCATGTTAACACTACTCTAAGTTCTAATGTATAATTATTAATAATCTATGCATTGTTTCCATTTATTTTTATTATGTAACTATTTTTTTTTCTGCTATTATACTATACCGGGTGATTCTTTTATCATTGAACACTCATTAATTCAAAAAGTGTAAATTTTTTCGAAAATATTTTCTTACATAGTTTCAAGTCATTTATAAAACAACGTTTTTCTTAAAAATTATATTTTTAAATATTTTTTATCCTTATAATTTTTTAAGTTTTTTTACTTTTTTGAAGGACTACATAAGG